>NC_064633.1:405394045-405696649 GCF_023864275.1 Schistocerca cancellata | reverse complement strand
TATCCTCGTTCTGCTTTTGTTGATGTCCATCTTATATCCTCCTTTCACGACACTGTCCATTCCGTTCAACTGCTCTTCCAAGCCCTTTGCTGTCTCTGACAGAATTACGATGTCATCGGCGAACCTCAAAGGTTTTATTTCTTCTCCATGGATTTTAATGCCTACTCCTAACTTTTCTTTCGTTTCCTTTATTGCTTGCTCAATATACAGACTGAATAGCATCGTCTTTATAAAAGTAAAACTGATAATATAATAATGAATGGACCACATCTAGGAGTTGCTTTTGCAGTCACCACAAGTATTTTAAACCCAATAACGGAGGTAAAACCCATTAAAAAATGAATAACGACAGTTTCTCTCAAATGTGCAAATAAAGCATTCGCTTTAATTAATGCCCATATGCCAGTCAATGAAGATAACCTTAAAAAACCTGATGTAGTTAATGAAGCTTAGGAAACATTGGAAAGCATCATCTCGAAAATTCCCTCAAACTATGCTCCAATTTTTAAAGGGAAGTTTTAATGCTCATTGGGGTGAGATAAAAAATATAGGAAAACGGTGCATGGATTTCTGTGCATAAATGGACGGGCCAAAAATGGCCAAAGTCTTGTGGAAACACGCAAACATTTTTACCTTAAAATGATTTCAACACATTCTTAAATGAACCCTTCTAAACAAAAAATCTGGTGGGCACCCAACACATTTATTGCGGAATTTCAAATTGATCATGTAGCAATTTCATACCCTAACAACAGAGAAATTTTTAATGTCCAAATTAGGGAAGGGACTAATATTGAATTTTACCATTATTTAACGCAATAAAAGTAATACTTCAGCCTCAGAAACTTCACAAGAAAAAATGTTATCCCAGAATTTGACACTGCTAAATAATACCAAGTGTAACAAGTGAACTTGACAAAAAACAATCCAGAAAATGGTAAAGCCTAAAAGAAAAGTTCATCAAAACAGCATAAAATTTAATTCCGCTTCGAAAGAACACTCTTGGAGGTACGCTGATAGTGAAACAGCAGCTAAGTCCAGGCATGCGGCATTTAAAAATTGGAATAGTAAGAAAACTGGAAAAAAGCACGACACCTTTCTAACTGTGACGTAAGAAACATCTAAATTAATCCGACAGACTAAAATAAATTACGAAAATTTGCAACAATACACGAAACTTTTATAAAACATTCAAAACAAAACTAACTGGTTACCAACCACAAAGTTTTTGCTTCAAAAATGAAAATGTCAGTTTGACTCTTAACAACCAGGAAAATTGTAAGGTACTTGCTAATTATTTTGAAAAGCTATTGAACTGTCCAGAACCTGCGAATTAATTCCAGTCACAGCTAATTAATAACACTAACCCTAATTCTAAAGCACCTGACGAAGTCGAAATAACTAAACAAATTAAGAAAGTTAAAAACAATAAATCATCCGGAGACGACGGTATAATCGCAGAATTACTAAAATCAGCTGGCCCTAACACTATCAAAGAGTTCACCCGACTAATAGGACATGTCTGGCAAACTGGGAAAATATCTGAGGACAGGAAAACTGCCCTAATTCATCCTGTGCACTAAAAAGCGGCTAGAACTGATGTTATTAATTACTGAGGAATCTCTCTTCCCCAGTCACATACAAAACTCTCTCGCAGTGTTTACTTGATGGAGCCCAAGAACAGCTAGAACCTAAAACTGGTGAATACCAAGCAGGCTTCAGACCAAACAGATCCTGTCTGGAAAAGAGTCTAGCTTTAAAACTAATCGTCAGACACCAAAGAGTTTCTAGTAAAAATATTGCAAGTACATTTGTGGATTTGAAAACGGCTTACGACTCAATTGATCGTGAATATCTTTTCCAAATTTTAAAGGAACAAGAGCTAGGTAATAGAACTCTAACAGTGATTAAGGAAATGATAACCGGCACCTGATCTAATGTTAAATTCATGGAAGAGATTTCTGAACCATTTGAAATAAAGACCGGTGTTAGACAAGGAGTTGGACTCTCTCCATTACTATTTAACTATGTTTTTGGAAAGGTAATTACAGAATGGCGAGAGCAAAATGCAGTTCAAAATATAGGCCAATCAGCGAAGTTAGGTAGAAGTGATATTAGAATAGATTGCCTCGCCTTTGCAGATGATCTGGCAATTTTAACTAGGGATGTTATCACAGCTCAAAGACAAATTGAAATTCTTCAAGAAGTCTCGGAGAAGGTAGGACTGCAAATATCATTCGAAAAAACGGAATACACGACATGCAACAAATAAGCACCGAAGTTTTTGAACACGAAATATGGAAAAATAAAAAGGGTATCTCAGTTTGGATACCTGGGGGAAGTCATACAAGAAAACGGTCTGGAAAAAACTGCAAATGAGATTCACAGTCAAACGATCAACACAAAATAACTTTAATAAAAAATCACTTTCTAAATTCATGAAACTTAGATATTACAGTACTGTAATCAAATCTGAATGTCTTTATCGAGCAGAAACTTTAATTTTATATAGGAAGACACCAAATTGGAAATTGAAGAAATTAAAAAGACAGAAAGAAACATTATTAGGAAACTATTAGGCTCCAAATTTACTTAAATTTTATGGGTTGATTAAAAGAATGGCACCCACTAGGTAGACACAACAAACAATAGAATTCTACAAAAACAGAAATTAGGCCAAAATTGAGCCAATGAAATGGATTGCTCCGATTAAGAAGGATCTTCAAGCAGTCGGTATAACGCAAGCAGACCTTACAGATAGGAAAGCATTCAGACAAAACAAAATGGTTAAAATGGATCTGAGCACTATGGGACTTATCTTCTGAGGTCATCAGTCCCCTAGAACTTAGCACTACTTAAACCTAAGGACATCACACACACCAATGCCCGAGGCAGGATTCTAACCTGTGACCGTAGTGGTCGCGTGGTTCTAGACTGTAGCGCTCAGAACCGCTTGGTCACTCCGGCCGGTAAACATTCAGACAAATGATATTTGATTGGAAAGTTGGTCAGAGGGAAATTAGAAAACGGAGTGGAACACCGTCATCTGATGAAAGCAAGAGACTTCATTCTGAAAGGATGAAACAAATTTGAGCACAAAGAAAGGCCAACCATGAAACGTGACATGGATGTATTGTACTTCGCGTGGTCCTACCAGGCGCATACGTGAATAATAATAATAATAATTACAGTAAGTATCTCTAGCAAAAATCTGAAATGAAATAACCTGGGCACGTTAACACATTGCCGAGCCAAACTGAGCACCGCGGTCGCAGCCATATTACGCTTCTAACTTACACCAGCCTTTGTTAAGACTTGCGACGTATCTTGGTTACTGGCCTCTGTTTCGCGTGCATGGACTGTCCGTGTGCACATATCTTTAAGTTATAGATTTTTTATTTCGCTTTTATCAAATTTTTAAGTTGTGAGGCCCATTTGTGTAAATCTACACACTGTAGAAACAGTGTATCTGGTCTGTGCAAACTAAGCTGCAGGCAGGGTGTTGAAATTTAGTAAAGCAATTCTTCGAACAAAATTTGCATCTTTTTTCAAAAACTAATTATGTTTGTAAATTCTTACGAACATTGTTCATGCACAAATCCACAATTTAGAAACAGTGTACCTGGTCATCTCTAACGGATATTCCTGTACCTGGAAACACGTTAGAACATGGTATCTGTTTTGTCATCAGTAAATATTAGTTTGCGTAGTAATTACACTAAAAATAGTTTAATAAGCGTGCACTAGAGCAACTGAAAAAGTGATGTACCAAGCATAATTTCTCTTTCTATGCAATTCTGACAAAGCCGACTTCTTGTGTCGACTGTTCCGTCACTTCCTTTGATTTAGTCCACAAAAGTAAACACTATCTAAAATTTTCACGTTAAATGAGGCTGTGGTCTTTTCCGAATTTACTTCTGAGCAAAATGTGATTCTTGTAGCTGGGTTCGGAGAGTTTTGTTAACCATGCATTTCTAATACTTGTGGTGATGTTTCCCTAGAAATTTTGATCCGCTAACGCGTAATTAGTTATTGCTAGAATTCAAATACCAGTTTTCTTAGATTTAGCTTTAAAATGTTTTAATACAACAAAAGATCTTCGTAATAATTTTCATCCCCTGTTTCACACTCTTAGGAGTTGAATTTCCAAAAACACTGAAACACATATTTTCTTCTTTCTAACGGAGAAGACAAATACAAGTTTTCGTATATTTAGCTCCAAAAATTCTTTCACAATGAAATATTTTCATTAAACTTTTCATCCCCTATCTCACCCCGTTAGGAGTGGAATTTCAAAAATCCCTTCTTAAACGATAGCTGCAGTATAAGATCAACATTCTATATGTTTTAATATAATGAAAAATGTTCATCCTCTGTTTCACGACCTTTGGTGATGCACATTCAGAAAGACTGAAACAGGCAGTTTTCTAAATTTTCAGCCGAGACTCCAAACACAGATATTCATAGATTTTGATTTTTATTTCTGACGGAGATACCAAATACCCATTTTCATATTTCTACCATAAAAATCGTCTTAATAGCGACAGATTTTCAAAAATTTTCAATCCCTTATTTCATAAACTTATGCGTGGAATTTCGAAAAATCCTTTCTTGCACGAGGTCTACAATATAATTACTCTCTCCAAATTTCAGACTTCTACTTTAGCTGTTTGGGGTGGGCGATGATGAGTCAATGAAACAGTGAAGACATTGCCTTTAATAGGCAGTGATTAGATTTTTACAGATAAACTAATTTTACAAAATACTTATTATTACAAATTGCTTGACATTTACAGCCAGTTACAATCAAAATCACTGATCGTTATTTCTGTTTTCCCACCAAATCCCCAAATTTCCCACATTATAATCTCTCGCTTTATTCAATCAATAATTTCCTAACTGCCTTGGGGCTTTGTCAGTCAAACCAAGGAACAGAATACTAATTAGTTTGTGCATTCTTCCAGTAAATAAGACTTTACTAAACTTATTTAGTATTTACAAAAAATACGCCAGTTAAATCACGCTAACAGTTTAATACTTTATATATCCTTTTTATTGATTCGCATTATTTACTTCGCAATATAATCAATAAAGAGTATAAATGATTTATAACATACAGACAAATAATAAAAACTGGTAAACCACGCAAAGTTATCTATATTATATTATACTAAGTAGATATATCTTCCTACCTCTTTTACATTGCTGTTGACACCGGTAGTCAGTGTTGCTATAACTGCCTTATGATCACTGATTTCCTGCTCCACATTTACTTAGTCAGAAAGGTCAGACCTACTTGCAGCCACGTGATCTAAGATGTTATACTTAACATGATTTTCGGATAAGGTATTTACAACCATTTCACACGATTAGCTGCCCTTGCTACTCAACCAGATCACTTAAGTGTCCCACTCTGTAGCCAATAAGTTGAAACCTCACCCTAATAATACAATAAGACCAGGAAATTTGCACGCAACCACCTCCCGAGTTTTCCCCAACGCGTTCCTCCACTACTGCTCTTGAGAAAGGGGTTTATAAATGCATGCGGTCACCATTGTATTCTGAATTTCTGCTAATCTAACTCGATATCATCAGATTATTTACAGTTATAGTCACCACTATCGCCTCCCAAACTGTCTTTGCGATACATTGGGATCAGTATTACGAATCTCATTTCAGTTAATGTCAGGTTTCAGCCAGGTATCTCTTTACTCCGTGGGTTCCACTGGCGATTATAAACCAGACTAATTCTGATTGTCCAGTTAACTCATACCACACTAAAAGTTTCTTCTTATCTGCCATGACGAAAGCCGCTCTATGTTCGTACCTGCCTGAAATAAGAAAGTAATGTATCGGTCCTGTGAAGGGACATCCCTGTCCGGAAATACCCACATGTGCAGGCCACGCGCACACTGCAAACATAGTAGCATTGGTTCAAATGGCTTTGAGCACTGTGGGACTCAACATCTTAGGTCATAAGTCCCCTAGAACTTAGAACTACTTAAACCTAACTAACCTAAGGACATCACACACACCCATGCCCGAGGCAGGATTCGAACCTGCGACCGTAGCAGTCCCGCGGTTCCGGACTGCAGCGCCAGAACCGCTAGACCACTGCGGCCGGCCATAGTAGCATTATTTGCGTGCTGTGCACACCTAATCTAGTTAGGCAGTGTCCTACAATTTTCCACCCGATAGCAGAAGTCAAGAAATTCATACGTGATTTCGTCACAAAATCTCATGGGAGTCTGGTTTGAGCTCTCCACTCTTGTTCGTTCCCACGTGTGATGTATTTCGGTCGAAGCAGGAGGTCAAAATATTTCTCATCTGAAAACTACGTCCACTTCTGCCTTGCCTGTGCAGCCATCCGCTTGTAGTAGCCGAAGACGACGCTTAAACCATAGCAGCAGTCGTCATTCTTGAACACAAGAGCCACAATTTTAAGCGAGCTGCACGCAATGCGCTCATCCGCTGCCGGCAGAGCCTCTTCCATATCTCTGTCGAAAAACACAGTGACCACCAGTCTTCCCTCGTGATCTCGAACTCCCACATAACGGACGAATAGTAATGAGCAGGAAACCATCCTCTGCACTTATGTGGACCTGTCAGGTTGATCGACCACAGCCCCGAAAGATGAGGCGTACTGTTCAGCTTCGTATTTGCTTTCAGCAATGGCCAGACATGAAACCAGATTTGAAGGCATAAAGCTAAGATCTCACTTGTTTATTATAACTGCTCTTATATACACTCCCCAGTAATAATGAAGAATCCTAAATCCTCAACCGACCTGTACGTACCTACCTTGTAGTCATTTGTTGTCCACAGTGCAGTTTCCTATTTTCATATAAATGTTCGCGGCGATCTTTAAGCCTTACAGGTAACAAGTAGACACATCGACTAATCTTAGTTTATTTCCTTTCTCTTTGTAAACAACACGACATCGATGCACTCACCGACTTGTGCGGTAATTTCGCCATCTTCACCCTAATTAAAAGCAATAAAGCTCTATCTGTTGTGTTCTATAGCTCTGCCAAGGTTCTCACGACATCGACATTCTCAAGTGCTACTACCAACACGATCATCTTCAGCTGGGGCTGTTGCGTTTATTCTAGTACCCAGTGACATCATTCCCAGGGCTTCAGACTAGCCTTAAATTTGAATTACAGCAGTCTTAAAACATTACTTATGTATTATGCAAATTTACGTCGCTAAGTGATAATACTGATACTTCAATGCATCCAGATGACTGAGAATCCCTGGCATACTGCCAGTCCTGGCTGCATGCGTATGATGTTTATATTTACAGTGATCCAGTTTGGAGAGGATGGAAAGAGCTAAAACATACAAAAACCAAAATCATTAAAAAGTAACTGTGTAACAGAACGTTATCATAATAATGATGTAGGCCTAAGAAATGAATTAATATCTACACCATCTCTGTCATTCAGACGCATGTCTCCTACTTAATAAGCAGATGTAACAGACACATTGACATTACCATTATGGCGGCCAGATGGACTACCCTAGTACGTCTCCCTCAGCGATACAAATTCCAACTCATGACTCAGCGCACTGCTGTTCCCCTCCTAAATTTGCATCAGTGTTGGCAAAGCCCACCGATATTTGAATAACACCGCAGCAATGAGCGAAATGGAGTAAATCCGAATAACTGTACCTCAGGCGTAGTGATTAATCGTATATATTTGATATTCCTGAGACATTTTGTGACTCATATCATTTCGCTGATTGAGGTGCTGTTCCAGTTTCGGAGAACTTCGACAATACTGATTCGAGTTTAGAAGGGGAGTAGCAATGGGCTAAGATTTGATATGGAATTTGTATCGCGGAGGGGGAAACATTAGGGTAGACTGTGCTGCTCTGACACCTTCATTGCCAGCATGACGGAACGGGTAGTGCGTTTGCTTACTGAGGAGGAGACCTGAATTTGAATCCCAGTGCTGGCGGATATTTTAATTCATAACTTCGACCTACGTCTCTACAGTACAAAAAGATGGGACTCAGTAGGTCCAGGAATATCAAGTATTATCATGAAGTACATCAAACGATTCCGTTTGGTCAGAGCATTTCGAAACTGTAATTGGATCTCGTTTAGGTAAACACTTACGGGAATTACTGCTACGTCTTTATCGATGTTTTAATTAATAAGCAGTAAATGAAATTAGCTGGTGGAAGGGAGGTATTTTGACCACCTGTTTCTCTTGAAATACATCAGTTGCTTCAAAAGACGTTTCTAAAAAAGGTGTCAAAATTAATGTTAGCAGTATTCTCATACAGGATTTGCAGGATTTGTTGACGGCTTCCATGACCCAAAAACTTATTATGTCACTGAGCATAAGATAGTATTCTTACTTTCAATACATGTAATAACAGGCCGGGGGGGAGGGGGGGTGAGTGATTCTTAAAGGATAACCCGAACATGGAAACATTAACCACACGCAGAAGGCTAATAAAGTAAATGGTTCGCCCGCATCTCGTGGTCGTGCGGTAGCGTTCTCGCTTCCCACGCCCTGGTTCCCGGGTTCGATTCCCGGCGGGGTCAGGGATTTTCTCTGCCTCGTGATGGCTGGGTTTTGTGTGATGTCCTTAGGTTAGTTAGGTTTAAGTAGTTCTAAGTTCTAGGGGACTGATGACCTAAGATGTTAAGTCCCATAGTGCTCAGAGCCATTTGAACCATAGTAAATGGTTCAAATTGAAAATACATGAATAAGTTAATAACAAGCAGTTTCGTACAGTAACAGAAAGTCTGTTTTATGCTACACAAGAACCAACTCTTATGAGGTAAAATTAAGATGTTGACGACTAAGGCAGTTTTTATTTGAAGCAATCGATTTGGTATAGATCGACTGTCGTCGGCGATATGGAATGTATGAAAAGCGCGGCGAGTTCAATAGAATTATGATATTAAAAAGAAAACTAGGCAGATAGCAAAAAGTAAGTAAACAGTTTATTACTTCAAAACCTACCGCCATAGCTGTCAATATAATCATCCCACTGTGAGAGAAGAGGGGGTTATTGCTTTGATGGAAAATGTTTGTCGTTGCACACAGTAATGCAGCCTATGACACAATAAGAATCCTAAGATATCTTCGGTTATATCAAAATGACTTCGTATGAACACATTCTCATAAAATTTGGTCATTTCATAGTTGACTAATCATATTCTGCATACTGCGAAGATTTTCGATTACGCTCTACAGGTTCGCTAGGAAGCATTTACACAGTCTTCACAAAATCTGTTACTGTGCGACTTCCATACTTTCGGACACCTGAGCAAAGACATTTGTGGTTTCCCATTTGCTTCGGATTGAAAGGTGCAGGCCTGGCTGCCATCATAGTTTCACATTGTAGTGCGTCACTTCAGTGCTGCATACTCTAGACTTGTCTTCAAGCCAGTCGTTAATCAACATTTTGAAGTGAACTGCATCGAAACGCGTTTCCATATCTAAATATATAGAGTATTACTTAGTTCATTACCTTATTGTCGGTCTCGTTGTCTTCTGTAAGGGACACGTTACAATTAATTAACGAAATGATTGCGAAATCCGAGTGACTTCTATGATTTACTGAATGAAGTAAGGCTTCTGAACTTTACACAAAATAGTTCTGCCATCAGCTGTTCTACAAAAGTATAAACTTCCATTTACAATCGCTTCCGGCCAAGTCTGACCGTTTACAGCTACTCTCCCGCCAAGACTGTGTACAATGAACAATATAGAGGTAATAATAGAACGCTTCAACATTAATTCAGATGTACTGAATATGAATATTTTAGCATTATATAAACATTTTTATGAACATTTTTATGAACGAAGTTTTTTATGTAATTGAAGTTATCGATACTTTCAGTTACGAAAGGAATCTTACTGTATCATGGGTTGATTGCATTATGGTACACAACCACAAACATTTTTCCGCGAAATCGTTGACAGGCTTGTCTGACAATGAGGTAAGTGTATACAGTTAAGGCGATAACTTTTGAAATAATAATAAGTTTTCTTAATTTTTTCCGCATGTGTCTCCTTATCATTTAATTGCACAAGGGGAGACCAGTGATGGTTAGTACTAATTTTCTCCTTATGTCCATTGTTTCGCGTTCGCACCATTTATACTCACGTCCAGCGTATCAGACAGCGCTGTGACGTCAACATTCGCAGGTGCCTCCACGTCACAGCCTGTCTGTCGTGACGACACACCTTCAGCTGCTTCAAGTCAGTTCTCCGTACATCCATGTATAACAGCTGCTGCCCGGTAAAACTAACAAAAACAGCCGATAGAAGCTATCGATGTGCAGCAGCTACGCTTCTCCTGGCTATTAATACGTTACAAAGCCAGCTCACTCGACGCTAAAACTTCAAAGCTATTCACTTCATGAGGCTGAGTACAAACATACTTCGTCTGCTGCTGCGGCCGTTCTCGACTTTGCAGCTGGAATTATACGGTCCTAAAATATGGCCAGCTGGCCAGACAGAAGAACTTGGGAATAGAAATTTGCTAAGAAGTCTGAAGAAAAGGAAGACGTTACCGTTACTTTAAGAGAAATTGTGAGCTGACTTGCGTTCGCCTTCCCAACCGTGGTCGAGAAGATAACAATTGAAACCTGCGTCCGGCCACAGCCACTCAAATTTTCTGGCGTTTCGTTCAGTCACTGAATCGAATGATAGAAACATTACCTCTCGAAGGAACATCTCCGATTACCCGCAACATTCTACGAGCTTGTGCTCCGTCTCAAATGACCACGTATTCGTCTGGCCATTAAATAAAATTCTTCCTTCCTTCCAGGTCGACTGTATGCTTTGTCAATACGACGTCACTATTATAGTGCAGAAACTCGATTTCATGTACCCGAAATATATAAAACAACCATGTCCATATCGAGAAGATTACGAATTACGACACTGGCGCAAAGGGGGTGAGAAAAAAAAACAGACGCTTTAGGAAAAAAACAGACGCTTTATGATTTGATCAAAAGAGGTACGTGAATTTCTCCTATCCCTTCGCGTTCCTACAGTCCGCCTACGAGAAGAATCCTGTCAGTTCTACAGCTTTATTTCACCGACGTAGCAACATATGGATACGGCTACAACCAAACAGACGTCTATCGCTACCATACGTGACAACAGCGTGGTTAGTTCACACAGCTACCGCTAATACACCTCGTTCATGTTCAAGAATAGCGCTCTGTTTATACTTTGCTACGATGTAATACGATCACTAAGGTCGGAGAGCGTGTGCTGCTGCAGAATAACCTACTGTTTTTCAAAGTATGGTTTGAAGAGGTGCTTATCCAAATATCGAAAGTCAGCGACTGCAGCATTTTGTGAATGCTCATGGTTGAGTACGGGTCAAGACTGACAGTCAGATTTAGGTATCCGGGCGACAGAATACAACACATCTGCTTAATCTGACCAAAGTGGCACAATAAATGTTTGCTTCGCTCAAATCAAATAAATATAAAGTAAAATTTAAAATCTATTTGAAAAGTAATGTAATCAGCGTAGAAAAACTTGTAGAAATATAGTTTCATGTTGTGGAAAAAACGAGAACACATTTGTCAGTTATACGGTTCTTGGATAACTGATGTGAAGCCGTCAAACAACAGATATTCAAAGAACATTGAGGATATCGAGCTCGGTTGTGAATCGGGTGATTAATGCCACAATATGTTCCGGGACTACGTTATCCCTTTTTCAAGATCTAGAAACCAAGAAACCAGATAAAACAGTCCTCTTTATGCCGACAGACGTATTTAGAGGACAGAAAAGGTAGGAGGATCTAGGGATTTAAAATGGCTCTAAGCACTTATGGGACCTCACATCTGAGGTCATCAGTCCCCTAGACTTAGAACTACTTAAACCTAATTAACCTAAGGACATCACAGACAGACATGCCCGGGGCAGGATTCGAACCAGCGACCGCAGCAGCAGCGCCATTCCGGACTGAAGCGCCTAGAACCGCTCGGCCACAAAGGTCGATAGCTAAGATATTTATTGTGCCTTCAAAGAGGAGTGCGTCGGCGTTTTAAATGAGACGACGGAACTGTCTCAGTGTACTTCTGGGCACGCTTTAGCGATATCTTCCTTAAAAAGCAGCCACCAACATATTTTAAATAGTGAAATAGGATTAACGAAAGTTATTTCCGTTCATATTGCAGCGTAGAGGTAGTATTAAGTTAGAATGGGCTAGCATCAGAGAGGCATTTCTCAAAGATCTTGAGACAGACCGTAGTATCGTTTTCATTGTTGTATCGATAGCTACGATGCCACGGCGTAGGTGCAAGTTCATAGGTTGGTACTACCAGACCGACACCGACCACAGCGCCCTCTAACCGGCGCTGTGCAGCTCTACGAGCGCCGATCCACATTCACCCCATTTGACTCCGAGCCGACGACCAAGCAACTTAGTTTCTACTTCATAGGGGACTAGCCATTACGGACTTTGTTACTTCAGTTATTTCAATGATAGTTTTTCCAGCTACTAGTAACAGTTAGCGTTGATACCTGTACGGCTTCACACCTACGTGCTCGTCTCAGTCAAAGTTAATTAAAACTATTTTTAATTGCGGTACCAAATGTTCTACCTCACCTGCTCCTCCTAGTATCCTACATTCGGCCTACCATTCAGTTTTCAGGAGCAGAACCACGCGCCGGCGTTCCAGGCGGGATACAAAATTGATGTTGTTGCTGTTGAGAGGCTTTAAATAAATATCATCTTTGGTAGGTGGTGGCAACGGCTTTCAGTTTGCAATTGTACCTTGGGAACGGTGGATGCACCGGGTTGTGATGTTGTATGTTTTATGGTTGTGAGTTGCACAGCTTGTTTTTCTAAGTTGTGACGAGGCCTAATGGCACAAAAAATTACGTTTGTCGGTATAAGGAGGATTGTTTTACTTAGTTTCCTTGTTACTAGCGCTTGAAAATCGGATAATGTTGCCCTAAAACATGCTGTGGCAAAAAACAAACGATTGACAACTGTCCTGAATATCCTCAATATTACCTCGGTTCTTGCCTGGACAATGGAATACACAAGAGAATGCACTTACTGCAATGAATCTCGCCAATCATTGTGGACAACGGTAATACATAGAGACTATAAGTTGTGATAAATGTAGTCTTTATATCGGTAGCATAAGAATCCGAAGGCGTTATGCGGGTGCCGTTTAAAATCTACGTCGCCATTCATTTTCAATCACTGCTTTACAAGAAATTATAAACATAACAGGGCCATTTTTCAATCCCCATTCTTTCCTTAGACTAATGTGTGGAAGTACTTACAAACTTTCAGAAATATTGCCTTCCTGTTCGGAAACGCACGTAAATTAATCAATCATACAATATTTCTTGCTATTATGGAACAATAAAATTAATTAAAAGTGTTGTAATGAGTGATATATTTGTGTAACTATCTGACGAAGCGTTCAACTGAGACGTTAAGATGCAACTTCGTGATTAATTTCAGAAATTTAATTTCATTACGACTTACAGCTAAAGTGACATGCATCGTTGTTATAAGTCATCAGATAGTACAATCAAATAGCAGATTTTATCTTTATATCGTCACACATTCCACTTTACTGAAATACGCAAAGTAGTCACAATGTGAACAACGCACAGACGACTGAAATCAATATGGCAAATCCAGAATTAATTTTCACTCTGCAGCGGAATGTGCAGTGTTCTGAAAGCTCCTGGCAGATGAAATCTGTGTCGTGCTTGGGTGCTTGGTAGAGCAGTTATCAGCAAAAGGCAAAGGTGCCAGGTTCGAATACCCGTCCCTCATACTGTTGTTATGTGTCACGAAGTTTCAGTATAATAAATGCCTACACGACTATAATTTGCAGACTTCTAAATACCGTTACAGATTAACTTACATGCCACTTGGAGTTGGTAATATCCATTAGCAACTTATTTGTGTCGTTTCTGACATATGTTTCGTTCCAGATAGTCTGAGATTCCTTAAACTTTAGAATAAATGTTTCACATTCAAATAAATTTCTTGTCTGATTTAACTTAAGGGAGTTACTTTCCCAGTATGAGACTGTTAACTCCTTGATAATATTTTGATTTGCTGTCTACACTAATAGTGAAGTAAATTTCTCTGTTGAATATCAGTAACAATTAATTATCGTCAATGCAAATGTTTCCTGTGGTTTGGGGGTGTTTGGCACTGTACTGCTCAAGGTATTCAGTAGAACGTACGGTTTCTACTCAAAAAGCTCAGTCACAAAGCAGATTCTAAGGTGACAATCTTTAGTACAGGTGTTACGATATGAAGTGGTTTTCATGATATAAAACCGAGCGAGATGGCGCAGTGGTTAGCACACAGGACTCGCATTCGGAAGGACAACGGTTCAAACCAGCGTCAGGCCATCCTGATTTAGGTTTTCCGTGATTTCCTAAATCGCTTCAGGCAAATGCCGGGATGGTTCCTTTGGAAGAGCGCTGCCGGTTTCCTTCCCCATCCTTCCATAATCCGAGCTTGTCCTGCATCTCTAATGATCTCGTTGTCGACGGGATGTTAAGCACTAATATCCTCCTCCTTGTGATGTAAACAGGTAGCATTTTCGCTTACAAATTATATTAAATGGTAAAAAATCAATTGGTTCACGTAATCGAAGCAGGAAATTGAAAGGTCGATCTTTACACCAGATAAAAACAATTTTTAAAACAAAAAGGTCCAATTATTATTGCAGAAAGTTTAGAACGAACGCACTTACAATTGTATTATGAGGCTGCGAAAGGTCCTAAGAAGGGCAGCCTTTCTTTATTATCACTAACTAGTGGCGAGAGTCACGTTCATGACACGTGATTTGGAATGGCAATGACTAAAACAAGGGCGTTTATCGCTGCGGCGAGATCTTGTCAAGAAATTTCAATCACCAACTTTCTCCTCCAAATACGAAAATATTTTGTTGATGCGCACCTACTCAGAAATAAATGATCATCGTAATTAAATACGAGGAATCAGATCTCGCACGGATAAGTCTAAGAGTGCTTATTTCCCGCTTGCTGTTCGAGAATAGAGTAATAGAGGAATAGTCTGAAAGTGTTTCGATGAACACTCTGCCAGGCACTTAAGTTTAGTGACAGAGTAAACGAACAGATGTATATGTAGAGCCCATTAATTCTCTAGTATTTACATTGCACTATTCCTGGTATTGATGACACGTATGATCGATTCGCCTCCCTAGCAAGTTAACATTGTGGTCACGTTTCCCACCTGGTGGAACAACAACAATAATTTCCATCTTCTGCAGCAGCCGGAGGCACAGAGCGGTTTAAGGCCACAGTGTCAAAGCGGACACAGTGTCTTTGCGCTGCCGTTCTCTGGTTACAGGCTCTCGTGGAAAATCTCCCCTCTTAGACGCTACGTCGAGCCCGGTATTAACTAACAAAAAAATTCTGATCTCCCAGGTCATGTGTATGTTTTTCATCGGTGGTGAGATTTCTGGTGTTTAGCCAAGTTGTTGGCTTGACTTTTTATGTATAGTGTTTCGGTGACCGGCCTGTCTGGGATACAAGACGACCTTTTCTTTTAATGGAAATTGGCTTGGTTGTTGTAGAACTCTCTTGGTTTCAACACAGAGTATGTATATATATGGAGTGAGCATAGCATAATGCGCCTGTCCTCAACATCAGACTGGGCTGGTCACGTGATTTTGGGACGACGTTGGTTGTCTACAATTTGCCGTAATAGCGAAACATTAATATACTCGTATTCGTCTTGTTCTATATACGTTTCTACACTCTGAGTTCTTGTGACAGGTATGGTGCAGTATTGTCGTTACTAAGGATGTAAAGGAGAGTATTCCATGGAGGACTAGGTACTATTCATAGGTTCAACTGCAAATATCACAAGGATATGAGGCACTTTATATGTTGAAAAATATCCATATAGGATTTTATAAAATCTTTTGTTGTAGAGACAATTTCTGCGATTCTGTGGTCATTTGTTTGCGATACAAGCGCTGGATAAATTTGCAAGTATGCTTGAGTAAACGGCCAGTCAGTGTGTACATACTGGTGCTATGTTCATATAAAATTAATGCATGAGAGCCTGCTAAATTTCTTCCAGATTATGCAGGATCTCGAACCCTTGTGTGTCTCTAAGTATATCTACTGAGACAGTTTCCTACACAGTGTCATTGTAACTTAACTAATCAGAACATATGCGACAATGTGAATCAGTGCAATGGAAAACTAAAAGAAAGTTGTTGATCGTATCTTATTTTATTATTGAAAAATTAGGGGATTTACCTTTCTTTTTTTTGTGCGTACTTTATGATTTTACTTTTCTAATGAGAAGGCGAAAATATGTTACACATATTTTTCATGTCTATTAAAAGCAGAAAGTTAAATAAAATAATTTGAAAATAATGATGAAGAAGTAGGTGGTGCAAATCACTCACTGTATTTACTGTCACAATTTCATAGTTCCAAGTAAGTTGTTGCTTGTGACACGTCTGCGTCCTCTACAATGTGAGTAACGTAATTTATTAGAAGAGAGCTTCTACAATTTGTGTAAGCACACCATAAAAAATTAAAAAGATATTGTTGTGTGTATTCGTATCCCGTTACCGAAAAAAGTAAATAAAGCGGAATCTGAGGTATTATACTGCCGCTGGAAGGCACAATAGCATTGCTCTTCACATCTTTAAGCCATCTTCAGTTCCTGGTATTAGATGTTTAAGGTGCCTTTAATACACATATAAAAAGTTTCAGGGTAATTGTGAAGGTATTCTATTTGTAGCAGCGAAGTAATATGTTCTACACGGGCTAAAATGCGCCGCCCCACATTCACGTGACTTCAGCTGCAGGAGATGTTGCGGACAGAATTCTTGTTCTGTGCGTTGGGAGCTCACTCCGCAGATGTTTATATAATGTATGGTTCTCAACCGCAGTAATTCTGTAGGCTAGGAATGGACAGAGAGCTTCACAGTTGGGAAGTGTAGGGTGTTTAAAAAAAATACATGTTACAACTATTCTGTGAAAACTGTCGCTGGCTGCTGCATTTCTCGGTGATTGGAGCAACGGATACAATGTCTAGTTTATATTCATTGCCTCTAGATGTCAGTTGTATTTTGTTTTCTTGGTTACCGTCACATGTTGCAAAATGGTTAACCACCAGTGAATATTATGTTTTGTTCTCGAGTTTACGAAGTGCAATTGCGTTACCACAGTGCAAAGACGTTTCAGGTTAACCAAACTGATCCTCCGAATGCATGGAAGACTTGCAGGCGGTATCTACAGTTTTTACACTCCCGATTTGTGTGTAAAGATCTGGCTGCCCTCGTTTTTCTGACGAAAATATCCCACGAAGCGAAACTGTTTCGAACGTAATTCTACAAAATCAACTTCTCGTGACAGTCCGGAGTTACAACTGCCTACAACAACAATGTGACGTGTTTTGAGACTTGGGATGATTATGATGTTACAGCTGTCACAGGTGCTACGTCATAACGACGAACAAAAACGCGTAGCATTTTCTGAAGGACTTCTGAATATTACTGACAATGATAATACTTTCGCACAATACATCTATTTCAGTGGTGAAGCAATGCTATACCTCAGTCGGAAAGTTCAAATTGTTCAAATGGCTCTGAGCACTATGAGGCCATCAGTCCCTTAGAACTTAGAACTATTTAAACCTAACTAACCTAAGGACGTCACACACATCCATGCCCGAGGCAGGATTCGAACCTGCGACCTTAGTGGTCGCGCGGTTCCAGCCTATAGGGTCTAGAACCGCTCGGCCACTTCGGCCGGCTGATCTAAACAGGGTCAACGATCAGCAGTATCTTACTATGTTAGAAAACAGGTTTTTTCCTAGGCCGAACAAGACATCATTTTTCAACAAGACGGGACACCCCACTATTAGTGTCGCCAAGCCTAGCCATTGGTTTGGTCGTCAAACAACCGGCGGCTTAACACTTCTCAGCTGGCCTCCATGGTCACCGGATTTCACTCTCTGTGACTTCTTCATGTGGGGTTTCATTAAGGACAGCGTTTATGTAAAAACACTATCACAGGACCTATAAGAGTTGAGGAACCGGGTCCGTACTGGAGTAACATCACGGTGGACGCGTTTATCTTAATATGCGAGGAATTAAAGTATCGATGTGATACTGTTCGTCTCACTGGCAGCGGACATATTGAACATACGAATGTAGACATGAGTGATTCGCGAGTATGTCCTCCAAGTTTCATATTTGTATGTTTTACAGTTTAATAAATACATGCGGTAGGAATAGTTATATTATTTTTGAAACACCCTTCATTGTTGCAGACACGTCCACATTTCTAACCATGTTAAATCCGCGCCATCTGCTATACACTTAGATGCTCATTTATATTACGGAGCTTTCCGCTGAACAGATATTCTCTAAGCGTTTCTCAGCTACGATACGAGGGTTGTTTTTTTAAGTATGGGCCGTTTTTATTTAAAGAAAAAGATACAAATACTTTTGTAAAAAAACTTATATTTTCTGATTCTACACACTTTTACCTATTTTTCTACATAGTTGCCTTGTTTATTTAAGCACTTGTCATACCGTACAACTAAGTTTTTAATTCCCTCTTCAAAGAATTCAGCCGCCTGCTCCGGCAGCCAAGAGTTCACGGCCGCTTTCACTTCATCGTCGTCATTGAAGCGCTGCCCGCCAAAATTGTGTTTCAGGTACCGGAAAAGGTGAAAATCGCTAGGAGCAACGGCGGAGCTGTATAGTGCATGGTCCAAAACTTCCCAGCCAAAAGAATCAATCAAA
The DNA here is from genome assembly GCF_023864275.1 of Schistocerca cancellata. Lineage (NCBI taxonomy): Eukaryota > Metazoa > Arthropoda > Insecta > Orthoptera > Acrididae > Schistocerca > Schistocerca cancellata. Next base: position 405,677,868 of record NC_064633.1, on the reverse strand, counting down.
TCACGAGTCTTTTGAGAGGTGTGAGGCCTAGCGTTATCGGGCAGGAACAAAACTCCTTTTGTCAGCATGCTGCGCCTTTTGTTCCGAATTGCTCTGCGGAGCTTTTTTAGAGTTGCACAGTAGGCATCTGAGTTGATTGTCGTTCCTCGTGGCATAAAGTCCACTAGCAAAACACCACGCCGGTCCCAGAACACAGTTGCCATAATCTTGCGCTTTGACAGCGTCTGTTTGGCTTTGACCTTGACGGGTGAGGCTGTGTGTCGCCATTCCACCGATTGTCGCTTGCTTTCGGGAGTGATATGGGATACCCATGTTTCATCTCCAGTGACAATTTGACTCGACATGTAATCCCCTTCTTCCTCGTAACGAATCAAAAAGTCCAATGAAGTGGCAAATCTCTTCCCTTTGTGGTCCTCTGTGAAGTGTCTGGGTACCCACCGAGAACACAGTTTCTTAAAGTTTAGGTTTTCAGACAGAATTTTGTAGAAAACCGATCTTGAAAGTTGTGGAAATTCCAAAGAAAGAGTGGAAATTGTGAATCTTCTGTCCTCACGAATCTTTGTTTCGACAGCAGCCACCAAATCATCAATGATCACAGAGGACCGGCCTGAGCGTTCTTCGTCATGGACGTTTTGACGGCCATTTTTAAACTCTCTAACCCACTGACGCACTTTACCTTCACTCATTGCATTCAAGCCATAAACTTCTGTTAACTGACGATGAATTTCTGCGGCGGATAGGCTTCTCGCGGTCAAAAGACGTATCACTGACCGTATCTCACATGCGGCGGGCGATTCAATAATCGTAAACATTATAAAGTAGCACAGCGATGCGTACACGTCAGCTACAGAGCTGCAACTTGCATCAGTGTGAACGGGAAGGATGCCGGCAAGCGTCGCGGTGGCTTGTTGCGGCGTCCGCGCGAACTACGGGACTATACGCGCGAACGGCCCTTACTTAAAAAACAACCCTCGTAGATGAGAGGGCCTACGAGATCTTTCAAATTGAGCGCCGGATTCCCAGCCTTGCTTCAATCGGTACGATCATCCAGATTTATTAGGTTTGCCAATATCTTTATTTTCATGGGATCCTTAATTACGCTGTTGCATAAACTTGGAGTATGAACCAAGTTACTGGTCTCGACGCATTTCATTTCGCGACTGTATGCGACGCAGTGCTCGGTGTTAGCTGATTAGCTAGGTATCTTTAGTCGTGTGTAAACGCTTGTGTCTCTTGCATCTCTTATCCAGTGTCTGCTTGTCGGATGCACATAAGGCAAACTACATTCACATGGAATGCTGTAAAGACCCGGTGAAGGAGACCTAAATCGTCTTTAACATCGCAGATAAGGCGTATTTTCTTTCTTTTTTGATGTGTGGGGAGTACATCCTACAGGTTTTTTTCGGCGATTAGGTGAGCAAAGGCAAATAAGGGATTCTTGGCGTCTCCTTTTCTTTCTCTGTATTATTCTCAAGCGTTGTTGATTTTAACTGCAACTCCCACTCAGTCGCTCTGAGTACCCATCCTTGCGACTGACCTCTCCTTGTCTGACGTAGTCAGAACTCTGTTGACCTGACCGGTCAGCATGGAATTCCTTCCTGAAATAAAGAGGTAGAGGTCTGCGAGCGTCGGTTTTCCATACATACTGTTGCACAGAGAATGGTGTGAATAAATATGGAAACCACAAATTTGCTCAACACCCGAAAGCACATCATTAATTAAAAATAATCGAGCATGTTTGACCTGTCTTGACAAGACGAAATTATAATTATATTAATACCTTCAGCTGTTGACGGGCGTTGAAATATATCAACGAGGACTGGTGAAAATGTGTGCCCCGACCGGGACTTGAACCCGGGATGTCCTGCTCACATGGCAGATGCTCTATTCATCTGAGCCACTGAGGGCACATAGGATAACGCGACTGCAGGGAGTATCTCGCGCACGCCTCCCACAAGACCCACATTCTCACTTTGTATGTCCACACACTACATTCGTACTGTCCCGTCCCACCCAACACACTCATTACTCGTGGAAGACGTTCTTACCAGTTGCGTAAGAGTTCTGGAAATATGTGTGCACCCACACTTAAGATGAAGGTCATGGCCAGTGTTGCCAGAACGATATACTTATATGGATATGTCCGAAAGAACAGACACCATATCCATAGAAGTATGAGGTGCATTCAAGTTCTAAGGCCATCGATTTTTTTTCTCCAGACTGGAAAGAGATAGAATCATGCGCATTGTTTTAAAATGAGGCCGCGTTCATTGTCAATACGTCCCAGAGATGGCAGCACGGTATGGTAGATGGAATTTTACTGCCAGCGGAGAGAATGAGAACTGTTTTAAATACTTAAAATGGCGACGTTTTCCTTACTTGAACAGCGTGCAATCATTCGTTTTCTGAATTTTCGTGGTGTGAAACCAATTGAAATTCATCGACAGTTGAAGGAGACATGTGGTGATCGAGTTATGGATGTGTCAAAAGTGCGTTCGTGGGTGCGAAAGTTTAATGAAGGCAGAACATCGTGTGACAACAAACGGAAACAACCTCGGGCTCACACAAGCCGGTCTCACATGATCGAGAAAGTGGAGAGAATTGTTTTGGGGGATCGCCGAATGACTGTTGAACAGATCGCCTCCAGAGTTGGCATTTCTGTGGGTTCTGTGCACACAATCCTGCATGACGACCTGAAAATGCGAGAAGTGTCATCCAGGTGGGTGCCATGAATGCTGACGGACGACCACATGGTTGCCCGTGTGGCATGTTGCCAAGCAATGTTGACGCGTCACGACAGCATGAATGGGACATTCTTTTCGTTGGTTGTGGCAAATGGATGAGACGTATATGCCATTTTTCAATCCAGAAACAAAGCGCCAGTCAGCTCAATGGAAGCACACAGATTCACCGCCACCAAAAAAATTTCGGGTAACCGCCAGTGCTGAAAAAATGATGGTGTCCATGTTCTGGGACAGCGAGGGCGTAATATTTACCAATTGCGTTCCAAAGGGCACTACGGTAACAGGTGCATCCTACGAAAATGTTTTGAAGAACAAATTCCTTCCTGCACTGAAACAAAAACGTCCGGGAAGGGCTGCGCATGTGCTGTTTCACCAAGACAACGCACCCGCACATCGAGCTAACTTTACGCAACAGTTTCTTCGTGATAACAACTTCGAAGTGGTTCCTCATGCTCCCTACTCACCTGACGTGGCTCCGAGTGACTTTTGGCTTTTTACAACAATGAAAGACACTCTCCGTGACCGCATATTCACCAGCCGTGCTGCTATTGCCTCAGCGATTTTCCAGTGGTCAAAACAGACTCCTAAAGAAGCCTTCGCCGCTGCCATGGAATCATGGCGTCAGCGTTGTGAAAAATGTGTACGTCTGCAGGGCGATTACGTCGAGAAGTAACGCCAGTTTCATCGATTTCGGGTGAGTAGTTAATTAGAGAAAAAATCGGAGGCCTTAGAACTTGAATGCACCTCGTATATGTCTAGACAGGGGCTGCTGCCTATAACACAGGCGTAGCAATGGCGCTTGTTGACGTTCTTTTTTCTTTTTGACATGGTCTGTAGGGACTTCATAATAGTAGTAATGCCAGAGTACGGTTTTCATATTCTACGATAATTATTCAAAAAACGTTTTCGACTTTTATCAAGTATGGTACAGTAATCACTCTGTATGACGTGAAGAAACAATCAGTCTTGCTTCCAGTGTTACATTTTTTGTTATGTCTCAAAGATGTGTTTCACTTTTATTTTGGACTCTTCGGTTGGGTGATATTTCATGGTGATGGGTACATGGGATACCGCGCGTAAAATATCCTAGCAGGTAAATGTCCCTTGCCTAAGCTTCAAAAACACTGCACGCTGTTCTTTTGACGGCATGTGGCGCACTCCAGTGGAAACAAAACGGGATGAGGCGTACAGTCAAGCTCGGTTGGTTGATTTGGGGGACGGGATCAAACAGCGAGGTCATAGGCCCCATCGGATTAGGAAAGGATGACATTTCAAAGGAACCATCCCGGCATTTGCCTGTAGCGATTTTGAGAAATCACGGAAAACCTTAATCCCTACGCGGGTTTGAAACATCATCCTCCCGAATGCGAGTGCAGTGTGCTTATCACTGCGTCACCTTGCTTTGTCAGCTTCAGGTCATAAACAAGACACCACGCTGTGGTTTTAAACGTTGGACGAGCGGCATTTAACTGTTGTGATATTTTATTTGCAGTATCCTATGTACTCATCGCTACAAACATAAGGCAATCGAAGATGCCTAAACAAAGGCGAAGCACATCATTGAGAAATAATAAAATTTTAACACTACAAACAAGATTGATTGTTTCTTTATGTCAAGAAGAATTCAGGGGCTACCTGTGATAAGATTTCCGTTGTCTAAACTTTCTTGATTAGAAAAGCACTTTCAACGATTTTTCCTTAACCATTTTCCCGTTTCCCGTGCTTGGTATCAATACAGCACTGCAGAAATTACTTAATTCTTTCTTAGCCCAGATGACCTGCATGCTTCTCCGGCAAGCTGATATGCTTACATTTTTCTTTACCTCCATGATACGCAACAGAGTAGGAATATTTTCACGATCTTGATTTAGTATTACTCGCGTGTAATTTGATATAGAATCTCTCTTTCCCTTAAAATACGGAATTCCTTGAACAGACCTAATTCCGTAGCGTTCCAGCTGATGCTGAATTTTGACCTTCACTCGATAAAAGTTACCATATCATGAAATTTAATCTAATGTAATCGCTGGTTTAGGAATTTCTGGTGTTAGTTCATTGGAGCAGCTGCTGCTGAATCACATTTGCGAGGGAATAAGATCAGAATTTTTTGGTACAGGCTTCGTATGTAAAGAAGAGATACGAGAGATCTGTAGCTAGCTGCAACAAGTGTACGAGGGGAGAATCGCGTGTTGTGACTACATTTTTGATATGGGAAAGAGAGAAACTAGCAGACACACGTGCGAAGGTGTAGTTAGTATAAGAACTCTTGTGAAAATGCTTCAGAAAGTGTATGATGGGCACGCAAAGGTTTAGGATCATACACAAACAAACAACCATGACGTGATCGGCCCGTGATCCTTTCGACGAAGTATGAAATATTCTCTTATGTGCGCCTGGTGTCTGCTGTTCTTTCTCACATGTCTGAAAGAACACAGCTGTCATACGTAATTTAGAGGCTCAATGGGAAGGAGGGAAAAGAAAGCAATTGTTGATGTCAGCTGTATTATGCGGAATCAGCGAAGACGAGTGAAAATGTGTGCCGGCCTGGGATTCAAAGCCAGGATCTCCTGCTTACTAGGCAGTTGCGCGAAGCACTGCGTCACTTGGGAACAGCGTTTGTGGCACTTGCCCGATCTCGGTACCCACCTCGGCGGACCCACATTCTTACCAAGCATCACCTATCAGCATTCCCCATCTATGTCCTCTATGCTCGCTGCTTTGAGGCTACCGCAGAAGGCTGTACGTAACTGAGAATCCGCAACTCCTACGCATCGCTTGGCAATGAATCCAGCGCCTTCAGTGGGGATGCGTTTGGTCTCTGAAAGTAGAGAGCATGGAGGAGATGACAGGTGGGAATGTACACTGAAGATGACGTGCTACAGACGCGAAATTTAACTGACAGATGCTGTGATATGCAAATTATCAGCTTCTAAGAGCATTCACACAAGGTTGGCGCCGGTGGCGACGCCTACAACGTGCTGACATGAGGAAAGTTTCCAATCGATTTCTCATACACAAACAGAACTTGACCGGCGTTGCCTGGTGTAACGTTGTTGTGATGCCTCCCGTAAGGAGGAGAAATGCGTACCGTCACGTTCCCGACTTTGATAAAGGTCGGATTGTAGTCTATCGCGATTGCTGTTTATCGCCGGCCGCGGTGGTCTAGCGGTTCTGGCGCTGCAGTCCGGAACCGCGGGACTGCTACGGTCGCAGGTTCCAATCCTGCCTCGGGCATGGATGTGTGTGATGTCCTTAGGTTACTTAGGTTTAAGTAGTTCTAAGTTCTAGGGGACTTATGACCTATGATGTCGAGTCCCATAGTGCTCAGAGCCATTTGAGCCATTTGAGCTGTTTATCGTATCGCGAAATTACTACTCGCATTGGTCGAGATGCAATGACTATTAGCTGAATATGGAATCGGTGGGTTCAGGAGGGTAATACGGAACGTCGTGCTGGATCCCAGCGGCCTCGTATCACTAGCAGTCGAGATGACAGGCATCTTATCCGCATGTCTGTAACGGATCGTGCAGCCACGTCTCGATCCCTGAGTCAACAGATGGGGACGTTTGCAAGACAACAGCCATCTATACGAACAGTTCGACGACGTTTGCAGCAGCATGGACTATCAGCTCGGAGACCATGGTGGCGGTTACCCTTGACGCTGCGTCACAGACAGGAGCGCTTGCGATGGTGTACTCAACGACGAACCAAGGTGCACGAAAGGCAAAACGTCACTTTTTCGGATGAATCCAGGTTCTGTTTACAATATCAGGATGGTCACATACGTGTTTGGGGACATCGCGGTGAACGCACATTGGAAGCGTGTATCCGTCATCGCCATACTGGCGTATCACCCGGTATGATGCTATGGGTGCCATTGGTTACACGTCTCGGTCATCTCTTGTCCGTATTGACGGCACTTTGAACAGTGGACGTTACATTTCAGATGTGTTACGACCCGTGGCTCTGCCCTTCATTCGAGCCCTGCGAAACCCTACATTTCAGCAGGATAATGCACGACCACATGATGCAGGTCCTGTACGGGCCTTTCTGGATACAGAAAATGTTCGACTGCTGCCCTGGCCTGCACATTCTCCAGATCTCTCACCAATTGAAAACGTATGGTCAATGGTGGCCGTGCAACTGGCTCGTCACAATACGCCAGTCAGTACTCTTGATGAACTGTGGTATCGTGTTGAAGCTACCCTGGGAGTAGTACCTGTACACGCGATCCAGGCGCTGTGTGACTCCATGCCCAGGCGTATCAAGGCCGTTATTATGGCCAGAGGTGGTTGTTCTGGGTACTGATTTCTCAGGATCTATGCACCCAAATTGCGTGAAAATGTACTCACATGTTTGTTCTAGTATAAGATATTTGTCCAAAGAATACCCGTTTATCAACTGCAGTTCTTCTTGGTGTAGCAATTTTAATGGCCAGTAGTGTAGGTCGGCCAAGGACCGTACTGAGATGCCGTGAGATAAACGCCCTGGCCCGCTAGCGAAGTGGCGAACGCAGTTGCCTAGGAAGCAAGCGACGCCGTGTTCGATTTCCAGGCCGATGCACATTTTCACTAGTCGTCGCTGATTCCATATTAAGCTCACATACAGCTGACATCAGTACTTTTTTCCGTTTCCTTTCCTCATCTTTCTACACTTTACACCTTCAGTTTACATAATAGCAATATTTTTCACAAAAAAACTGACAGTTTACGAATAAAAGTCATATTATATCAAAGTCACCTCTAAAAAAAAAAAAAGACACGGAACTAATTTTTTTGCAGATAAATATTTACAGGTCTGGTTCACATTGTAATACGGACACTTCAGAACCGATTTTTCAGTACACACAGGCCAAAACACAATGGTGAAACACATCAACGAGCGGCTTCATTTTGATTTTGGTCAGCGGCGTCCTACGGTTCCATGGCGCTCGTATTTCATTGTGTATGAGGACTTCATGCGAGCAAAAAGCATGTTATGTCTTTTAGAGGTGACGATAAACAACCTCTCGGCAAACTACCGCAATCGTACACACCCTCCGCGGGACTGTGTCGATGCCAATAGCGCTACCGCCTCCGCCGTAATGTGACTGTCGCATTACTTGCGGGTGATGTTGTACCTGTAACCATGACGTGAGTTCTCGCCTGGTCACGCAACTCGTCAAGTGATGGGTGTCCCTGATGTTTCATTCCGTAGTACGTTGTTCCAATTATCGTTAAAAACATAAATGTGGAAATGTCTGTTGAGTCAGAGCGCAAATATCCTGAGCTGTATAATCTGCCCAATCCTAAATACACGCACAAGGAGTTGAAGGTTTCGATCTGGTGCAAAACTGGAGTGGAAATGGAAGCAGAGGCACGAAATTTATGTTTATTGGTGCTATCGTTTAACTCACTATTGAAAGCAGCATCTTATGAAAGATTAATATTAACGTCCCTTTTAAATTTGCGTCTCTGTTGCAGACTAGTTGTCTGTATTAGTTGTCTGTATTTGTATCAAATCACTTGTTTGTCAAAGAGTGAAATGTATAGTAACGTCAGATGTTTGGGCACATACCTTCACCTTAGACACGATCTGTTCTTCGTCTCGGGATTGTAGATAACATTCGGAGACCGGGACAGGTTAACCCACATATATTTTGTTTTGTTTTTTACAGCTTGCACTTTTTATGTTTCCATTCATCTTCTGTTTATGTGGTAACTTTGTTGGACTGTTTCACCACCTTTGCAACGAGGTAATTAAGACTTAATAGTTGGTCTGTCCATGGCAAGACATGACATGTAGGCCCATCAGTTTGGACAAGTTGGCCATTTTGATTTTGTCATTCAATGACAAATGAACCATGGACCTTGCCGTTGGTGGGGAGGCTTGCGTGCCTCAGCAATACAGATAGCCGTACCGTAGGTACAACCACAACGGAGGGGTATCTGTTGAGAGGCCAGACAAACGTGTGGTTCCTGAAGAGGGGCAGCAGCCTTTTCAGTAGTTGCAAGGGCAACAGTCTGGATAATTGACTGATCTGGCCTCGTAACAATAACCAACACGGCCTTGCTGTGCTGGTACTGCGAACGGCTAAAAGCAAGGGGAAACTAAGGCCGTAATTTTTCCCGAGGGCATGCAGCTTTACTGTATGATTAAATGATGATGGCGTCCTCTTGGGTAAAATATTCCGGAGGTAAAATAGTCCCCCATTCGGATCTCCGGGCGGGGACTACTCAAGAGGATGTCGTTATCAGGAGAAAGAAAACTGGCGTTCTACGGATCGGAGCGTGGAATGTCAGATCCCTTAATCGGGCAGGTAGGTTAGAAAATTTAAAAAGGGAAATGGATCAGTTAAAGTTAGATATAGTGGGAATTAGTGAAGTTCGGTGGCAGGAGGAACAAGACTTTTGGTCAGGTGACTACAGGGTTATAAACACAAAGTCAAATAGGGGTAATGCAAGAGTAGGTTTAATAATGAATAGGAAAAAAGGAATGCGGGTAAGCTACTACAAACAGCATAGTGAACGTATTATTGTGGCCAAGATAGGTACGAAGCCCACACCTACTACAGTAGTACAAGTTTATATGCCAACTAGCTCTGCAGATGACGAAGAAATTGAAGAAATGTATGATGAAATAAAAGAAATTATTCAGATAGTGAAGGGAGACGAAAATCTAATAGTCATGGGTGACTGGAATTCGAGTGTAGGAAAAGGGAGAGAAGGAAACGAGGTAGGTGAATATGGATAGGGGCTATGAAATGAAAGAGGAAGCCGCCTGGTAGAATTTTGCACAGAGCACAACTTAATCATAGCTAACACTTGGTTTAAGAATCAAGATAGAAGGTTGTATACTTGGAAGAACCCTGGAGATACTAAAAGGTATCAGATAGATTATATAATGGTAAGACAGAGATTTAGGAACCAGGTTTTAAATTGTAAGACATTTCCAGGGGCAGATGTGGACTCTGACCACAATCTATTGGTGATGACCTGTAGATTAAAACTGAAGAAACTGCAAAAAGGTGGGAATTTCAGGAGATGGGACCTGGATAAACTGAAAGAACCAGAGGTTGTACAGAGTTTCAGGGAGAGCATAAGGGAACAATTGACAGGAATGGGGGAAAGAAATACAGTAGAACAAGAATGGGTAGCTTTGAGGGATGAAGTAGTGAAGGCAGCAGAGGATGAAGTAGGTAAAAAGACGAGGGCTAGTAGAAATCCTTGGGTAACAGAAGAAATATTGAATTTAATTGATGAAAGGAGAAAATATAAAAATGCAGTAAATGAAGCAGGCAAAAAGGAATACAAACGTCTCAAAAATGAGATCGACAGGAAGTGCAAAATGGCTAAGCAGGGATGGCTAGAGGACAAATGTAAAGATGTAGAGGCTTATCTCACGAGGGGTAAGATAGATACTGCCTACAGGAATATTAAAGAGACCTTTGGAGATAAGAGAACCACTTGTATGAACATCAAGAGCTCAGATGGAAACCCAGTTCTAAGCAAAGAAGGGAAAGCAGAAAGGTGGAAGGAGTATATAGAGGGTCTATACAAGGGCGATGCACTTGAGGACAATATTATGGAAATGGAAGAGGATGTAGATGAAGATGAAATGAGAGATACGATACTGCGTGAAGAGTTTGACAGAGCACTGAAAAACCTGAGTCGAAACAAGGCCCCCGGAGTAGACATCATTCCATTGGAACTACTGACGGCCTTGGGAGAGCCACTCCTGACAAAACTCTACCATCTGGTGAGCAAGATGTATGAAACAAGCGAAATACCCTCAGACTTCAAGAAGAATATAATAATTCCAATCCCAAAGAAAGCAGGTGTTGACAGATGTGAAAATTACCGAACAATCAGTTTAATAAGCCACAGCTGCAAAATACTAACACGAATTCCTTACAGACGAATGGAAAAACTGGTAGAAGCTGACCTCGGAGAAGATCAGTTTGTATTCCGTAGAAATACTGGAACACGTGAGGCAATACTGACCTTACGACTTATCTTAGAAGAAAGATTAAGGAAAGGCAAACCTCCGTTTCCAGCATTTCTAGACTTAGAGAAAGCTTTTGACAATGTTGACTGGAATACTCTCTTTCAAATTCTGGAGGTGTCAGGGGTAAAATACAGGGAGCGAAAGGCTATTTACAATTTGTACAGAAACCAGATGGCAGTTATAAGAGTCGAGGGACATGAAAGGGAAGCAGTGGTTGGGAAGGGAGTAAGACAGAGTTGTAGCCTCTCCCCGATGTTATTCAATCTGTATATTGAGCAAGCAGTAAAGGAAACAAAAGAAAAATTCGGAGTAGGTATTAAAATCCATGGAGAGGAAATAAAAACTTTGAGGTTCGCCGATGACATTGTAATTCTGTCAGAGACAGCAAAGGACTAGGAAGAGCAGTTGAACGGAATGGATGGTGTCTTGAAGGGAGGATATAAGATGAACATCAACAAAAGCAAAACGAGGACAATGGAATGTAGTCTAATTAAGTCGGGTGATGTTGAGGGTATTAGATTAGGAAATGAGACACTTATAGTAGTAAAGGAGTTTTGCTATTTGGGGAGCAAAATAACTGATGATGGTCGAAGTAGAGAAGATATAAAATGTAGACTGGCAATGGCAAGGAAAGCGTTTCTGAAGAAGAGAAATTTGTTAACATCGAGTATAGATTTAAGCGTCAGGAAGTCGTTTCTGAAAGTGTTTGTGTAGAGGGTAGCCATGTATGGAAGTGAAACATGGACGATAACTAGTTTAGACAAGGAGAGAATAGAAGCTTTCGAAATGTGGTGCTACAGAAGAATGTTGAAGATTAGATGGGTAGATCACATATCTAAAGAGGAGGTATTGAATAAAAATGGGGAGAAGAGAAGTTTGTGGCACAACTTGACCAGAAGAAGGGATCGGTTGGTAGGACACTTTTCCTACAATGTCCATGAAACATTTAATAAAAGTACTGGTCACCGTGTCCACGTAATTTTTAGTAAATATTCTGGTCACATTCGTAGTTGTAGCATTTTGCGCCTAGGTGAAAACTGCAAATCTTCAATCCATCTATATCCCCATGGAAACGTAAATATATCTGACCTTCCAGCTTGGTAACCATCCAGAAAGATTGTCTTGGTAAAATCGAATATAAAATGGCTTTTGCTGTAACATTTGATGGATTTGATAACTGACAGTCACTACACACAGAAAGAACCCTCCTCACTCTTCTCTTCATGTTTTTGAAGAGACTGAATCCCTTCAGCTTTTTACCCTGATGTCTCTAAAGGCCTGTACACATTAGTTCAATGACGACCAATGAACGACAACGATCCACTCCAATTGACGAGATTTGCTTAGCGTGTTTATTGTGTTTAAAAATACTAGAGTATGGATTGTGATAAGGACATAGCATCGAAGCTGACATAGTTTTATCATGAGCGGGAACATTTATCGAGCCCTTTGTAATTTTATTGCTAAAACAAGTTGAAAAATTGGATGCTTTGGAGTCAACAACTGATATTTTATAATGTAACATGCATTTTCTGAAAAAGAGAATGGAGACTTTGATGATACTTTTAAACTGTGGACGACAAAAGAGTGTTCATTAAAACTGCCTATGAGTCCCTACAGCTTAATAATATCTGAGTGACAATAAATCTTTGTGCTGCAGGTACAACTCTCTTAAAAGAGATGCTCTCTTTGTAAATTTTTAGGGGCTACGTTATTCGATATTTTTGATGTGGTCTCCAGTCCAGAGACTGGTTTGATGCAGCTCTCCATGCTACTCTATCCTGTGCAAGCTTCTTCATCTCCCAGTACCTACTGCGAACTACATCCTTCTGAATCATTTTAGTGTAAATTTTCTAACCTACCTGTCCGATTAAGGCTCCAATCCGTAGAACGCCAGTGTTCTTTCTCCTGATAATAACGTCCTCCTGAGTAGTCTCCGCCCGCAGATCCGAATGGGGAACTATTTTAACTGCGGAATATTTTACCCAAGAGGACGCCATCACCATACAGTAAAGGTGCATGCCCTCAGGAAAAATTACGGCTGTAGTTTCCCCTTGCTTTCAGCCGATCGCAGTACCAGCACAGCAAGGCCGTTTTGGTTAGTGTTACAAGGCCAGATCAGTCAATCATCCAGACTGTTGCCCCTGCAACTACTGAAAAGGCTGCTGCCCCTCTTCAGGAGTCACACGTTTATGTGGCCTCTCAACATACACCTCCATTTTTGTCTCACCACTCTCACCACACTGCTTCCTACTTTTTAAAACATAGATTGTCAACTAGTATCATTTCTGCTTCTTCTGCTGCTTCTTATGATGATCAACATCTGGCAGGAAAATAAATGCTGCACATACCACAACTTCTAAATCCTCTCCTTCCCTCATGATAACGACTTAAAATTACATTAGAATGCTACTTTTTAATAACAACAAAATGGGAATAGCCTCGAAATGTTGTCAAAGCCAACTGCGATTCCACACTTGGCAGCATCCCCTAGGTTTGGGGAGGATAAGGGTCTTGAATGCGAATACTTTGGTGACCAGTGTTCTGCCTAATCCACTTGCCATTGTTTGTTGGCCTTCATTGGCCTAGACTGCACGCATCTTAAAAGGATGTGCTGAACGGTAGCTCACATGATGAAATGCTTTATTAGCTTTTTTTCTGAAATGAATGAGACGATACTCTCTACGTCTATCACATCTCCAATGCAAAGTTTGTTTACATTCATTGCTAACTAGACAGGTTAGGATTGTTGTAACTGGTTCTCAACAGTTCTCTTGCAGCCGTGCCGCAATGTACGTGTGTGTCGTCGTAACTGCCGCCTGCTTCACGTCTGCTGTGCAGCGAGCTACCTTAATTTAAGTATTAACTGTATTTTTCTTACTTGTCACTTCTTCTTCCGTGTGAATTTGCTTTTAGGACGCTTTAATTTTCGAGTGCTAGTAATAGTGTTCCATAGATTTCGTGTGTGTTTTGAATACAGTCAGAGAGAGTCCCTGTAGTCAACCAGAGTGCCAGTAGTGCTAGTGTTTGTTTTCAATACAATGTCCAAAGACAGGTAGTGCTATTTTCATTGTTTTCTACAAGAAGTGGCTAGCAACCACAGTTTAGTGAAGAAGCAGCCGCCTTTAGTGAATTAGCAGTCTAGTTAAAGGTTGATTAACTCTCTTCAGTAAATTGATTCCTTGGGATGGATAGGATGTGTGACTGCTGTGTACGGACGCAGGAGAAGCTGGCCACTGTTCGCGAACAGCTGAGCGTGTTGATGGCCGCGGTCAGCCGTCTTCAGGCTGCTGCCTCGGAGTGTAGCGGCAGTGGGGAGTCTGGTGCGTCGCAAGGTACACCCCAGGTGTTACATGCTTCACCCACTGTCCCTGCTGTCGAGACATCTTCGCGGGTACCGGGCGCGGTTGGGCCACCCTCTCCCCAAGGGGAGTGGCGGGTTCAGCGGCGTTCATGGCGCACGAGGCGGAGGGTCAATGTGGAGGCTGGCCGTGTGGCATCGCCCGCTCTGCCTGTGAGTGGACATGTGGCTGCTCCTTCAGCAAGGTCCGAGCAGGGACAGGGGGAAGGGGTTTATTAGCTATTGGGAGCTCCAACGTTAGGCGGGTGATGGAGCCCCTTACGGAAATAGCGGGAAGGTCGGGGAAGAAGGCCAGTGTTCACTCTGTCTGCTTGCCGGGCGGTCTCATCCGAGATGTGGAGGAGGCCCTACCGGCGGCGATAGAGAGCACTGGGTGCACCCGACTGCAAATACACTCCTGGAAATGGAAAAAAGAACACATTGACACCGGTGTGTCAGACCCACCATACTTGCTCCGGACACTGCGAGAGGGCTGTACAAGCAATGATCACACGCACGGCACAGCGGACACACCAGGAACCGCGGTGTTGGCCGTCGAATGGCGCTAGCTGCACAGCATTTGTGCACCGCCACCGTCAGTGTCAGCCAGTTTGCCGTGGCATACGGAGCTCCATCGCTGTCTTTAACGTTGGTAGCATGCCGCGACAGCGTGGACGTGAACCGTATGTGCAGTTGACAGACTTTGAGCGAGGGCGTATAGTGGGCATGCGGGAGGCCGGGTGGACGTACCGCCGAATTGCTCAACACGTGGGGCGTGAGGTCTCCACAGTACATCGATGTTGTCGCCAGTGGTCGGCGGAAGGTGCACGTGCCCGTCGACCTGGGACCGGACCGCAGCGACGCACGGATGCACGCCAAGACCGTAGGATCCTACGCAGTGCCGTAGGGGACCGCACCGCCACTTCCCAGCAAATTAGGGACACTGTTGCTCCTGGGGTATCGGCGAGGACCATCCGCAACCGTCTCCATGAAGCTGGGCTACGGTCCCGGACACCGTTAGGCCGTCGTCCGCTCACGCCCCAACATCGTGCAGCCCGCCTCCAGTGGTGTCGCGACAGGCGTGAATGGAGGGACGAATGGAGACGTGTCGTCTTCAGCGATGAGAGTCGCTTCTGCCTTGGTGCCAATGATGGTCGTATGCGTGTTTGGCGCCGTGCAGGTGAGCGCCACAATCAGGACTGCATACGACCGAGGCACACAGGGCCAACACCCGGCATCATGGTGTGGGGAGCGATCTCCTACACTGGCTGTACACCACTGGTGATCGTCGAGGGGACACTGAATAGTGCACGGTACATCCAAACCGTCATCGAACCCATCGTTCTACCATTCCTAGACCGGCAAGGGAACTTGCTGTTCCAACAGGACAATGCACGTCCGCATGTATCCCGTGCCACCCAACGTGCTCTAGAAGGTGTAAGTCAACTACCTTGGCCAACAAGATCTCCGGATCTGTCCCCCATTGAGCATGTTTGGGACTGGATGAAGCGTCGTCTCATGCGGTCTGCACGTCCAGCACGAACGCTGGTCCAACTGAGGCGCCAGGTGGAAATGGCATGGCAAGCCGTTCCACAGGACTACATCCAGCATCTCTACGATCGTCTCCATGGGAGAATAGCAGCCTGCATTGCTGCGAAAGGTGGATATACACTGTACTAGTGCCGACATTGTGCATGCTCTGTTGCCTGTGTCTATGTGCCTGTGGTTCTGTCAGTGTGATCATGTGATGTATCTGACCCCAGGAATGTGTCAATAAAGTTTCCCCTTCCTGGGACAGTGAATTCACGGTGTTCTTATTTCAATTTCCAGGAGTGTAGTTGCTCATGTCGGCACCAATGACTCATGCCGTCTGGGTTCAGAGGTCATCCTCAGTTCGTACAGGCGGTTGGCGGAATTGGTGAAGGCGGAAAGCCTCGCTCGCGGGGTGGAATCAGAGCTAACTATTTGTAGTATCGTTCCCAGACCCGATCGCGGTCCTCTGGTTTGGAGCCGAGTGGAAGGCTTAAACCAGAGGCTCAGACGATTCTGCGGAGATCTGGGGTGCAAATTTCTCGACCTCCGCTATCGGGTGGAGAAATGTAGGGTCCCCCTGAATAGGTCAGGCGTGCACTACACGCCGGAAGCGGCTACAAGGGTAGCGGAGTACGTGTGGAGTGCACATGGGGGTTTTTTAGGATAGAGAAACCCCTCCTTAGGCCCAACAAGACGCCTCCTGAGACGCGGCAAGGTAGGAGTAGGGAAAATGCAACAGGGAACAACAATATTAATGTGCTAATAGTAAACTGCAGGAGCGTCTATAGAAAGGTCCCAGAACTGCTCTCATTAATAAACGATCACAACGCCCATATAGTACTAGGGACAGAAAGTTGGCTGAAACCAGACGTAAACAGTAATGAAATCCTAAACTCAGATTGGAATGTATACCGCAGAGACAGGCTGAACAGTGAAGGAGGAGGCGTGTTTATAGCGATAAGAAGTGCAATAGTATCGAAGGAAATTGACGGAGCTCCGAAATGTGAAATGATTTGGGTGAAGGTCGCGGTTAAAGCAGGCTCAGACATGGTAATTGGATGTCTCTATAGGCCCCCTGGCTCAGCAGCTGTTGTGGCTGAGCACCTGAAGGAAAATTTGGAAAATATTTCGAATCGATTTCCCGACAATGTTATAGTTTTGTGTGGAGATTTTAATTTGCCGGATATAGACTGGGAGACTCAAACGTTTATAACGAGTGGTACAGACAAAGAATGCAGTGAAACTTTTTAAGTGCTTTATCTGAAAACTGCCTCGAGCAGTTAAACAGAGAACCGACTCGTGGCGATAACATATTAGACCTTCTGGTGACAAACAGACCCGAACTATTTGAAAAAGTTAACGCAGAACAGGGAATCAGCGATCATAAAGCGGTTACGGCATCGATGATTTCAGCCGTAAATAGGAATATTAAAAAGGGTAGGAAGATTTTTCTGTTCAGAAAAAGTGACAAAAAGCAGATTTCAGAGTACCTGTTGGCTCAACACAAAAGTTTTGTCTCAAGTACAGATAGTGTTGAGGATCAGTGGACAAAAATTTCAAAACCGTCGTACATTATGCGTTAGATGAGTATGTGCCAAGCAAGATCGTAAGAGATGGAAAACAGCCATCGTGGTACAACAACCGAGTTAGAAAACTGCTGAGGAAGCAAAGGGAACTTCACAGCAAACATAAACATAGCCAAAGCCTTGCAGACAAACAAAAATTACGCGAAACGAAATGTAGTGTGAGGAGGGCTATGCGAGAGGCTTTCAATGAATTCGAAAGTAGAGTTCTATGTACTGACTTGGCAGAAAATCCTAAGAAATTTTGGTCTTATGTCAAAGCGGTAGGTGGAGCAAAACAAAATGTCCAGACACTCTGTGACCAAAATGGTACTGAAACAGAGGATGACAGACTAAAGGCCGAAATACTAAATGTCTTTTTCCAAAGTTGTTTCACAGAGGAAGATTGCACTGTAGTTCCTTCTCTAGATTGTCGCACAAATGACAAAATGGTAGATATCGAAATAGACGACAGAGGGATAGAGAAACAATTAAAATCGCTCAAAAGAGGAAAGGCCTCTGGACCTGATGGGATACCAGTTCAATTTTACACAGAGTACGCGAAGGAACTTGCCCCCTTCTTGCACCGGTGTACCGTAGGTCACTAGAAGAGCGTAGCGTTCCAAATGATTGGAAAAGGGCACAGGTCATCCCCGTTTTCAAGAAGGGACGTCGAACAGATGTGCAGAACTATAGACCTATACCTCTAACGTCGATCAGTTGTAGAATTTTGGAACACGTATTGTGTTCGAGTATAATAACTTTTCTGGAGACGAGAAATCTAATCTATAGGAATCAGCATGGGTTTAGAAAAAGACGGTCATGTGAAACCCAGCTCGCGCTATTCGTCCACGAGACTCAGAGGGCCATAGACACGGGTTCACAGGTAGATGCCGTGTTTCTTGACTTCCGCAAGGCGTTCGTTACAGTTCCCCACAGTCGTTTAATAAACAAAGTAAGAGCATATGGACTATCAGACCAATTGTGTGATTGTATTGAAGAGTTCCTAGATAACAGGACGCAGCATGTTATTCTCAATGGAGAGAAGTCTTCCGAAGTAACAGTGATTTCAGGTGTGCCGCAGGGGAGTGTCATAGGACCGTTGCTATTCACAATATACATAAATGACCTGGTGGATGACATCGGAAGTTCACTGAGGCTTTTTGCAGATGATGCTGTGGTGTATCGAGAGGTTGTAACAATGGAAAATTGTACTGAAATGCAGGAGGATCTGCAGCGAATTGACGCATGGTGCAGGGAATGGCAATTGAATCTCAATGTAGACAAGTGTAATGTGCTGCGAATACACAGAAAGATAGATCCTTTATCATGTAGCTACAAAATAGCAGGTCAGCAACTGGAAGCAGTTAATACCATAAATTATCTGGGAGTACGCATTAGGAGTGATTTAAAATGGAATGATCATATAATGTTGATTGTCGGTAAAGCAGATGACAGACTGAGATTCATTGGAAGAATCCTAAGGAAATGCAATCCGAAAACAAAGGAAGTAGGTTACAGTACGCTTGTTCGCCCACTGCTTGAATACTGCTCAGCAGTGTGGGATCTGTACCAGATAGGGTTGATACAAGACATAGAGAAGATCCAACGGAGAGCAGCGCGCTTCGTTACAGGATCATTTAGTAATCGCGAAAGCGTTACGGAGATGATAGATAAACTCCAGTGGAAGACTCTGCAGGAGAGACGCTCAGTAGCTCGGTACGGGCTTTTGTCAAAGTTTCGAGAACATACCTTCACCGAAGAGTCAAGCAGTATATTGCTCCCTCCTACGTATATCTCGCGAAGAGACTATGAGTATAAAATCAGAGAGATTAGAGCCCACACAGAGGCATACCGACAATCCTTCTTTCCACGAACAATACGAGACTGGAATAGAAGGGAGAACCGATAGAGGTACTGAAGGTACCCTCCGCCACACACCGTCAGGTGGCTTGTGGAGTATGGATGTAGATGTAGATGTAGATGTAATTTTCGAATCTTGCGAAATTTCTCGAGTGTCTCACTGCCATAACCTTTCACACTATTTGGCGGTATCCACCTCTCTGTTCGCAATTCCCTTTGTTCCTACAGTTAAGTGAATTATTCTTACTTGAAATTTGATCCATAGTTTCTAATTAAAATGTCAGTCTACTAAAACAAAAGTTCTTGTCTCTTGGATTACTGCTCATTCACTTTGAACTACTTTCTGCGGCCAAAAAAGTTGTTACCAATACACTTATTTTAAAGACTGCGATACATCAGTTCACGTCGCTTGCAACGCTGTTATACTGTTTGAAATACAGCACTGTGAACGGTATCGAAACACTTGTTTGGATTGTAGATTGAGGCATTTCACACATTGTTGATACCGATGGTCACTACCTCTGAACTATATCTGTTATTGAATCACTGTTTATTAATTTGATTCTGCAGTTCTGTCAGAGTGTTTCTGTTGCAACGGACCCTAGTGTGGTAAATTTAAGTGTAGTTTAGTTGCTATATGTAATGTCGGCAGGGTGAGCTAAGTGTAATTTGCTTCTCGTAAAAACTACTTTGGCATGGTAAACCAAGCATAACATTTATACTATTACCTTTCCATTAAATTATTTAGTTTATGCCCAGTGGAATTTGTATGTGTATCCCAAGTATTGATTCTGCGTGTGTCTATGACTGGAATTCAGTCTGCGACATGCTAACAGCACTGACATCCACAAGTATTTGTAAAGTTGTTTTCCTTCATCTGAAGAACACTGCTGCAACTTCAGCAAAAGCAATTCATACGTTGTTCTTTGTTATCTTAAAATGAAGTTAGGCAGATATGTTATGTTTTGGACTTGCCTTGATGTAAATTTGTAGTGAAAGTACATATTAAAATTTGGAAAATTTTCTATCACATCTTTTCCATTTCACTTAATATTTTCAGAGTTACTTTGTGACACCAGTTTTTCTCAGACTCAGTAATTAACTAATGCTGCTACTATGTTCATTTCGTTGCACCTGACCCAAACGAACTTGTTCACTTAAATCTATATTCACTAACTGATCCTGCCTTCCACTCCCATTATCTTGTCTTAATGCTGTTATTAAGGCTTTGTATGAGTGCTCTCGGTGATGTACTGTTAGTTGGCTTGTTCAGCTTGTAGATATTATTGCTACACGGTCTAGTCGTCCAGAGAAGGTATGATTTCCTGTTGGTAATATTGAGTTGCTTCATGGTAGCCTATACCGCATCCCTGTATTTGCATGACATTGAATGGGCTGACGATCACATTGTGATATTACTGGCTGTAGCTGCCAGTATTTTATTTTACTAGAAGCTCTTCTTGAAGCAACTTGATACACGTGAAGTAGTATATGGAACAAAAGTGGATTGAGGTACAAGCGACAGATGGTAGAGTGTGTACCAGTCCCGTGGGAGCGTCCGCCAATTGTATTGAACTAGCTTCTGACTGGTCGGCGCGTTCTCGTGCTAGGCGCCAAAACGCCTCTTATTAACTGTTTACGTACTTTTCATTGTGTTTAACCCAGTTTTTAGTATGACAATCTCTCATGGTTAACCTACGAGTTCCAATGGCTCTGAGCACTATGGGACTTAACTTCTCAGGTCATCAGTCCCCTAGAACTTAGAACTACTTAAACCTAACAAACCTAAGGACATCACACACATCCATGCCCGAGGCAGGATTCGAACCTGTGACCGTAGCGGTCGCGTGGTTCCAGACTGTAGCCCCTAGAACTGCTCGGCCACTTCGGCCGGCAAAACCTATAAGTGTCTCGTTTCTGTTTATGAAATGTCACTAGTTCTGAGAAACACAAGAGTTACGTTACTGCGTTACTTAGACGTGAATATGTAATAGTCACTCTGTTTCGCGTGTTATTCAGAGCGGGACATATTGTACTCTATATCGGGCGTAACTTAGTTATGAGTATACAATACTTGCTGTGTCCAGCGTGTATCGGAGAGCCGGACATGTGTTATTCAGAGCGGGACATATTGTACTCTATATCGGGCGTAACTTAGATATGAGTTTATAATACTGGCTGTGTCCAGTGTGTATCGGAGAGCCGGACATGTGTATCATATTTCATAAGTTGGATGGAAAGTTACCATACAATTAAGGAAGCTATGTTGAGTGTAATAGAAGACAGCGTAAGTGTTTGAATATTTGAATAATAACCGAAAGGGTGCATTACTGGAAAGCGTCGCCTACCATCATTGTCAGTACTACTGATCTCGCCCTCTGTAGATACAGAAACTAACCTGCGCCAGTGGCATCCCGCAAAAACTACAATCACAGCATAGCAGCCTCCGCTGAAGAAGATCCCACGATCGACGAGCTCTCTTCTGCGCTGGGGACACAACTTAAGAAGACGACAGGTTGGCTGAAAGAAAGGTCAGAGACATAATTTATAGCATGCTCAAGTACATGTGATGGCGCAGTGAGCACTGGGGATCCAATGGACTATGTCAGTTAATTTACAGCTGCTTTTATCACAAATTTTCAAATGTATGAAATCTTATGGGACTTAACTGCCAAGGTCATCAGTCCCTAAGTGGATTCGAACCTCCGCCGGGACCAGCCGCACAGTCCATGACTGCAGAGCCTAGCTGTTTTTATGTTTCAGTGTTAATTCAGATTTTGTAGCAATATGTTTAAAATTTTTGAAACAAGTATGTGTTTTGCTATATTTAAATTTTTTCGAAGGAAACTAGTGATCGTTATTTTAAATGATGCAGTTAGAGGGCATTTGGTAAAAGTTTCGTTTTCAAACCGAGTAAATATTGAATTACTTGCGAACTTGTTGTTTATCGTTATATTTAATTTCTTAGGGTACTTAATACTGTAGAATTGTATAAGTTCAGGGCGTCGGAACATTATACGTGTCTGATGGGGACAGCCTTGCAAAACGATCTGGAACACCCACAGTCAGATTATGAATATTCATTTCATTAGATCAGCACAGCTTTAAGGCAGAAGAAACGTGATCACCCACGCGATCAATAGGAGAAAGTGCGGTTCAAGTCCAGGGCATTCCTCCCGTACGTCAGCAATATTTCGTCTAAATTAGACAGGATCTTAAGAAAACATCAAGCCAAAGCAATCTTACGCCCACCTAAAAAGATGTGTGTTCTCGGCTCAGCAACGGATGATCTGGGGATGAGGAAGACTGCAATCCACAGAATACTTCGCCTGTGTGACAAAGCGTAAATTGGTCAGAAAACGCGCACAGTGCATGGAAGATGCGTTGAACACGATCGCCACACTTGCCTTTATCAGCCCAGTAAGTAAGCCATGGCCGGCCACTGTCTCTACACAGCATGTTTCATGGATTAATCTGCCACAGAAATCTTGGCCTCGATGAGATCGTTGTGGGATTCAATTATTAAGGAATCGGTGGAAATAAGTTTATCGTGAAGATCTTATTAATCGTGATGGAGGTTTCAACTGGATACGACGCAGGATCCAGTGATACCTTTATTTTTTTCAGAAGAAAACATTTGATAACCAGTATTTAGTGACACTTAATTTTATTCTTTTGGACATCTGAATTTTAACTCCGCGAGTGTGCATTCCGACAGAGAGCGGGCATCTGGTATCTCATTATGCATGTTCCTGCACGAAACAGATGGAGCAATATTGGAAGAGATGCGTAACTCTACAGAGGTCGCTCATGTAGCGACTGTCTCGGCGAATGTGTCTTCGCTCCAATTTTTTGTATAAAGGTAGCGATGTGAACTGGCAATTTCCAATGCAAAATACCTGAATATGGCTGAATGGTTGTCAGCCGAAATACTGTGGCAATAAGTCGACGTTATCTGGTAACTGTCCAAAATTTTCACAGAACATAAGGCAGAAGGAAATATGTCGGTAAAAACCGTGTTGTGGGTCAGTTTGGTTCTGAACTACAGGCACTATATTCTCTCTTAAAACAGCGAATTTTGTCCGAATGTCTGCAGCAGCAATATCCTGAAAACCATGTTTTTGAAGGACTTTCTTTCACTTGTCGTCAGTTGTTATGCTGTAAAGAATTCGTTAACGGTACACGAAGAATTGCGCTCCCTCTTCGGGAGCATCACTGCGGACCGTTCAAATGGCTGGACGTGCCGGGTGGGAGCAAGTTTCACGGAGGCTCCAACTTGTGAGCAGGTGCAGGCAGCGTCATTTGTCAGCGCTCACTAATTAGCTGGCCCTTGACACCACGACGTTAATTACTGACGCCGCGAGGATGCGTTGTTACCTGTGACAAAGCCGGGAGGATCTAAACACGCGCCTTAACGCTCAACTCGGCAGATTCGCCGAGCAGTGGCGCCTTGTCACCATATAACGAAGCCTACACCACCCCCCACCCCTCTTTCCCAACCTTATCCGCTACCAAACTAACACTACAAAACTACAAGACAATACAGGTATCTCCTAACTCTCTTTAGGAAAATACAGGGATCGTTCCCATGCTGTCTCGGTACCTACCTCAAATCCTTTTCTGACAGCCTCGTGGTGGATGGGACCGTTAGTTCTAATACCTATTTCCAACAAGAGAATCGTTCACATTTTGCCATTCTATAGCTGCAGACAAGAATAATATACAGAAGAATGGAAAAGAAAATTGACGATCGGTTAATTGGCTGTCAGTTTGGCTGTAGAAAAGGTAGTGGCTCAAGACAGGCAATACTGACATTGCGGTTGACAACAGAAGCAAGACTAAAGAAAAATCATGACAGGTTCATAGGACTTGTCGACTAGAAAAAGCGTTCGACAGTTTAAAATGGTGCACGATATTCGAAATTCTGAGAAAAATAGGGGTAAGCTGTAGGGAGAGACATTAAAATGGGTGAAAGAAACGGATATAGTCTTTCGCCCCTACTCTTCAATTCGTACACCGAAGAAGCAATGATGGAAATAAAAGAAGGGTTCGGGAGTGGAATTAAATTTCAGAATATAAGGATATCAGTGATACGATTCGCTGGTGACATTGCTATCCTGAGTGAAAGCGAAGAAGAATTATACACTATGAGATCAAAAGTATCCGGACACACAAAAAACATACGTTTTTCATATTAGGTGCATTGGGCTGCCACCTACTGCCAGGTACTCCATATCAACGACCTGATTAGGCATCGTGAGAGAGCAGAATGGGGCGTTCCGCGGAATTCACGGACTTCGAACGTGGTTAGGTGATTGGATGTCACTTGTTTCATACCTTTGTATGCGAAATGTCTACACTCCTAATCATCCCTAGGTCCACTGTTTTCGATTTGATAGCAAAATGGAAACGTGAAGGGACACGCACTTCACGCTAACGTACAGGCCGAACTCGTCTGTTGACTGGCAGAGACCGCCGACAGTTGAAGAGGATCGTAATGTGTAATAGGCAGACATCTATCCACATCATCACACAGGAATTCCAAACTGCATCAGTACTGTATGAAATTTAGACGGGAGGTGAGAAAACTTGGGTATCATGTACAAGCGGCTGCTCATAATCCGCTCATCACGCCAGAAAAGCCAAACGACCGTAAACATTGGACGATTGGACAGCTGAAAAATGTTGTGGGGAGTGATGAATCACTGTACACAGTGTGGCGATCCGATGGCACGGTGTGGGTATGGCAAGTGCCTGGTGAACGTCATCTGCTAGCGAATGTAGAGCCAACAGTAAAATTCGGAGGTGGTGGCGTTATGGCGTGGTCGTGTTTTAGTGGAGGTGGCTTGCACCCCTTGTTGTTTTGCGTGACACTATCACAGCACACGCCTACATTGATGTTTTAAGCACCTTCTTGCTTCCCACTATTGTAGAACAATTCGGGAATGGTGATTGCATCTTTCAACTCGGTCGTACACCTGTTCATAATGCATGGCTGTGGCGAAGTGGTTATACGACAATAAGATCCCTGTAATGAACTGGCCTGCACAGAGTTCTGATCTGAATCCTATAGGTCACCTTTGGGATGTTTTTGAACGTCGGCTTCGTACCAGGGCTCACCGACCGACATCGATACCTCTCCTCATTGCAACAGTCCGTGAAGAATGGGCTGCCATTCCCCAAGAAACATTCCAGCACCTGATTGAACGTATGTCTCCGAGAGTGGTAGCTGTCATCAAGGCTATGGGTGGGCCAACACCATGTTGAATTCCTGCGTCACCGATAGAGGGGGCCACGAACTTGTAAGTCATTTTCAGTCTGGTGTCCGGATACTTCTGATAACATAGAGTACAATCTGCTGATTGGAATGAACAGTCTAATAAGTACAGAATATGGATTGAGAGTAGATCGAAGAAAGTAATCAGAAGTAGCAGAAATGAGAACGAGGAACTTAATATCAGGACTGACAGTCACAAAGTAGATGAAGTTAAAGGGTTATACTACCCAGGCAGCAAAATAACCGGATGGGGAAAGGAGGACATCAAAAACAGACTAGCAGTGGCCAATAAAAGTCTACTAGTATCGACCATAGGCCTTAATTTGAGGAACAAATTTCTGAGAATGTACGTTTGGAGCTCAGTACTGTGTGGTAGTGAAACAATTACTGTGTGAAAACCGGAACAGAAGAGAATCCACTCATTTTAGATGTTATGTTGGAGACAAGTATTGATAATTAGGTAGACTGACAATGTAAGGGGTAAGGAGTTTCTGCGCAGAATCGGAGAGGAAAGGCAATGTGGTAAACACTGTCAAGACAAAGGGACAGGACTGGAGTACGTCTGTTAAGACATCAGGGAATGACTTCCGCGGTACTAAAGGGAGCTGCAGAGGAAAACAAGTAACATAGTTCGATGAAACTTGGAGCATACATGGAAAGAAGTGCTACAGTGTAGTACAGAAGGTAACTGGATGAAATATGCCATGAGACGACAGAAATGACACATTTATTAGAAGAAGATAATTACACTGAACTGCCATACTGTCAGCTCCCAAGCCTGCAAAAACATAATGAATGAAAGATAAAGTCGCGTTTCAGCAGGTACATAAATTATTGTTTTGCTTTAATACTCGAATACGTTTAATCATATATTTAGGTGAGAATACACATTGCACAAGGTTTTGTTGTTAAAATTATACATGCATTTTAACTTTTATTTTACATTCTTTGTGACCTATGCCTGTCGACTGAAATAAATCACAGATCTAAACTCTGTAATGAATTTTTCTTTTTATCTAGTCTTTAAAACGTATTTCAGGTAAAAATCGTGGCATATACCAGCTTAGGTCATTACCATTGTAGTATTTGGCTTGTCCTGAGCGGCGACAGGTCCATTTCTTAGTTTGAAACGTGTTTTTGTTGTTTTAATGTTGTGAGACTGAAGTGTGGACATCGGTAAAAATTTAACCTTGTTTCCTCATGGTGTCGCCTATACTGTGTGCTATTTTATAGTCATATGCCAGGGTGTAGCATATTTTTTCTCGTTGTTTGTGGTTTCTCCATCTTCATCAACACACAGAATAGGAAACTTCATGAGAAAACAAGGTTTAAATATGGCATATAGAAAAAACAATACACTGACGAACAGATTAAATTTATCCAACTCTATAACTGGTAAATTCAGCAAAGCATGTGTATACCAGCTAACCTGCAGTAAACATCACACAGACGTAGAAATTACGGGATAAGGTGTTGAGCACATTTAAGTGGACTGAATAGTGACAGCAGACATTCTACATTTGCAGACTACCTCGTTAAAAACATTAACCACTCCAGTGGCATAGAAGTAGCCCTCCAAATCCTTAAATTCGGTAATCATCTGTACCATTTCTGAACGATAAAAGAAAGTTGTCAGATCCATAAAGATAACACATAGAGCAAAAAATGTTTCAGTGGTCAAACGGAACCATGTAACAAAGCACTCGCCTCTCTGTGGTTGGAAATAGATTTATTGTTGGAGATGATCCATCTTGAGAAAAAGGCAACTTTTCTTTTTCTTTTTATTTCACATATATGTTTCGTTGATGTTTCTGCATTATCAGGATTTATTAACTATCTATCTTTATAAAAGCAAAATTACGCTTTATTACGTGTACGCTTATACATCTGAGTTTTTATGACAGTATTAATATATCTGAAAAACAGAAAATGTTCTGTGTATATATCTAGTTACCACATGAAGTGGTTTTTCTCGATTTTTATGTTATTTGAGCCTGTCGCTTTGTTTAACAATTCGTAATCTGCGACCATATCCAACGTAATGTAGAATAGTTACGTACTTCGAAATTTTACGACTTGGGATGTTTGGCTATGCCTGCCATTAACTAATATTATGTGAAAGATCTCATTATGAGATCAGACAAGGGCAACACCACGATAGTAATGAGACAGGAGAACTACACAGATAAAACCCTAAAGTACCTAGAAGACAACAACAGAACAAAGCTAACCAATGACACAGCAGAAAGATACTTGAAAAATACACAGACACTTACAAAAGATACCTCCTATATATAAAAAAAACAGAAAGTGAATGGCTAAAATAAAGGAACTCCAACATACCTATAATGAACAACTTGCTAAATCTCCACAAGGAGGACATTTCACGAAAGTGCACCCACATATCACCTAGCCAGAAAAATACTCGCACACATACAAAAATATTATGTATACAGAAACAAGAGTAGCATCACAGGACTGAAGAGCTGATACAAAAAATCAAAGACGTTAACATACCCATATCAGCCCTTTTCACATCATTTGACATCACAACCATGTACATGAATATCCCCACTACTGTAATCATCAACATTTCAAACGACCATTAGAATAACAGGAAGTCATTTCCGCAACCACATAAAAGAAATAAAACTAATGACAGAGCGAAACTGTTTCTCATTTGACAACCAGTTCTACTCACAATAGGAAGGACTTCCCATGGGGTCACCAGTCAGTGGACTCACAGCCAACATCTTCGTCAGTCATTGAGCTCAAAAGTATTCTGTTCTGCATACGTTAACTGCCCGAGCCTACCGGATAAGCGATGAAAATAACATCAAAGAAGAATTAAAGGAGCTACAACAAGCGTTTCGTGCCAACGGCTATGATGACGACATCATAAGAAAGGTAGCTAAAATCAAAGGGAGCAGAACACGAAAAGAAGGCAAAGAAGAGAAGCTTCCACAGGTACACTTACCATATGTAAAAGGCGTTAGTGAACGGCTGGGCAACGTCCTCTGCCGACGAGGTTTCAGACCGATTTTTCGAAGCAGTCATAGGATCCACGAAATGATAGGTTTCACCAAAGATGTAGTCAACCATATTAACATTGCAGGTGTTTACGAACTACGGTGCGAGTGCGGAGCTCCTTACATAGGAGAAACAGGGAGACCTGTCAGCTTACGAGTAGCAGAACACAAACGCTATGTGTGATTACAACAACACAATAAATCGGCGACAGCGGAAAACCACCGTGACTGTGGACAACATACCAGGTTCCAGAAAGCCCGACTACTGGCGAAAGAATGGTGGATGCGAAAACGCAAAATACGGGAGGTGATCGAAATTACTGAGCAGCCTGACAACATCAACAGAGAAGATGGCTACAAACTCCCGGCGTCCTGGTTGCCGGCCATCCCAGTCCAACGGGCCGCGAGCGGTCGCGGGGCAGAAGCTACAGGGGACACGGACGTATCTGCACAAACAGCTGTGTAGAGCAACTGTCAGTCCACTTCCGCGCACACCAGGAGGAAAACTTGCCGACCAGAAGGTGAACACTGATTGGCGGACAGCTACCAATCATTGACGACAAGGACTTCCACGAATAACCTCTTTCCTTCCATCTTCCCATTCTTCATGACTAGCCAATCATATTGGAGGGACAATTAAAAGTTGTACAATAGTGACGTTACACATCGATAGTCTGTAATAAATAGAAGCACCTATCCCCATGCAAAACCAGTCGTGCCCTGAGGAAGGTCGTTGCAATTCGGCCGAAATGTCGGTTTTACTTTATTATTGTTGGTAGTTTTTAACAATGACGCGGCGTAATACTCAGAAGAATTTTAATCACTATGACACCGGCCGCGGAAGTCTACGTTCTTATGTCATTGATTTAGTTCACTGTTGGAAAATCACCGACAGTTCTGGTACGAAAATCGCTGACATAAGCATCAGCATTCCAGGGCTCAGTGATGTGATCGTCTGATCGTCTGCTGCTCAGGCTAGTGTACTTGTTACATTTCACCAACATCAGCGTCAGCATTCCTGGAATTCCTTTGTATATCACCCATGCATTACCACCCACCCACCCACCCCCCTCCGACCACCCTCCCCTGCACGTCACGGGAGTGCTCGTCGACGTCATCATGCTCTCACCAAGTGACGTCTGTGCCTCAGAGCGCCAAGAGCCTCAAAGCTCGGTTCCTCCGCCATCCAGATATTTTAATTTTTATAATTCTCTTGCATGCCGGCTATCATTTTGTTGTATTGGCTGAAGAGCCAACACCGTGTTACTAGAGGAGGCCGAAATGCACGCGTTTTAGCTCAGGCAGGCTGACGTGAGGAGGGAAGGATTATACTGACGTGAGGTCTGGAACATGACAACGAATTAGAATTGAGAAAGCGGACGTAGCTAGTTTGATACTTAACTTTAATCCAATAATTATGAACGTCGCTCTTGACGGTACATGATTCACAATATCAATATCAATAGTAACTGAATATGGCGCCTTGCTAGGTCGTAGCAACTGACGTAGCTGAAGACTATGCTAAACTGTCGTCTCTGCAAATGAGAGCGTATGCAGACAGTGAACCATCGCTACCAAAGTTAGCTGTACAATTGGGGCGAGTGCTAGGGAGTCTCGCATGACTAGACCTGCCGTGTGGCGGCGCTCGGTCTGCAATCACTGATAGTGGCGACACGCGGGTCCGACGTATACTAACGGACCGCGGCCGATTTAAAGGCTACCACCTAGCAAGTGTGGTGTCTGGCGGTGACACCACACATTTGCTGTCTGCACTTCGAAGATGAAGGGGTTCCTGTGATTTCAAAAACTGTTGTTCGTTTCCAGTTCAGTGCTCAGGTATTTGTTACAACAAATCATTGTTTTCTTGCCCAAAAGTGTCCGAACAATCTGTTGGCGTTGCACCAGCATATACATGGTGTACGCAGCGTAATTACAGTGACTGTATCGTGCGTCGATGGTATAACATAGGCATAACGCCAGCATTGAGCTGGGGCATTAGCGCGTTACGCCGGCGTCACATTATGTCAACGTCATCAAGTGGTGCAGCGACCTATAATTAATTTAGCTCTCTAAAGCATCTGTATTATGTATCAACCACACGATGTTGCTCTCCATTCGAGGCCTGTGCTCATTATTGAGGGAGCTGGTGCTGTAGAGAGAAGCAGAGTAATACGATTCCTGTTTAAGAAATGACGTGATGACATATTCTGCAAAATGTTAGTCCAGTGGAACCAAATCAGGAAATAGGCTGTATAACAGGAAAAGTGGTAGGGACCAAATCTCAAAAGTTGTAGGAACAAAATCCGAAAGTCGTAAAACTGGATGCGAGATTGGTAGTTTTGTAAAAGATCAAATTTGGAAACTGATAAAAGCGGTAGTATACGCCAAAATGCAGATGTACCAACCGAATAATTGAACACTTTATGCAGATACTTATCTGCATACTGTATAGATCGATGCTTTCTAAAAAAAAATGTGCATGCAAAGAAAATAATTAGCCGCCTGACGTTAAGTGTTTGTCTTCGTCCAACAGCACTCGAGCATGGGCTGATTACTGTGTCACAATGTAGTCTGAACCCAAACGATCTGAATTGTTGCTGTCAGTCAATAGCTGTAAGGCTTCACTGTTCTTAGACAAATTGTTCCCCATTCTGTGTCTGTGTTGTGTAACGAAAGGATTGGGGTGTGGGTATTTATTAAAAGAAAAAAAAATCTTTTGCTATTCCAATTACATGAGTTCCGATCATGTAGTGAGAAGACAGTTAGCAGGAGAGTTAGGAATGGAGAGGTAAGACACGTTCACAATATAAATTAATGGAACATATGGTTTTACGATTTGGGCTTCCACAGCTTGGGTACATCATAGAATGTTTTGAAATATAAAAAAAAAAAAGCAGGGGAGCGACTTACAAGTTTCCTTTGCTACTGTGAGGCGATATGCAAATGAAATATTTGCCGAACTCGGAATTCTATTATAAATTCCCACAATGTCACTCTTATGTGCTTAATGACGTCTCACTATACAATCCCGTGCTCTGTTGAAGAATTGGATTGGGTGAGGTTGCTTGCCGCACAAAAGTAAGTATGCACGGAGGTTATTAACATCTGCCGCGCTGGATTAGCCGAGCGGTCTAGGGCGCTGCAGTTATGGAATGTGCGGCTGATCCATGCGGAGGTTCGATTCCTCCCTCGGGCATGGGTGTGTGTGTTTGTCCTTAGGATAATTTAGGTTAAGTAGTGTTTAAGGTTAGGGACTGATGACATTAGCAGTTAAGTCCCATAAAATTTCACTCACATTTGAACATTTATAAACATCACGATAACGCTAACAACATTTGTGACTTTATTTCAGGAACGGGTTGAAGTGTCGATATATCAGTAGACTGCAATATCGGTAAATATAATCAGATTTATTTTATTTGGCAATTACATATACTAGCAAACTGAATTAATGAGGTGATGCCTCTTGATTGTGGACAGGTTAATATCTCAAAGAAGAGACAGAAGTAAAACAGGAATCTATGACTGCAATACCTAGCAAAGTGTATTGGCACTTCCCCATAACTGAATGAGAGCACAAGATTCCATGTCGCCTTCTTTCCATCCGTACCTAATCAGAGAATGCCCAATGGGCCAATGGCTACGAGTTTAAGTGCTATGAAATGCAAGGCTGCTTGTGCTACAGCCGGAACTGGTTACCTATTTTGCTCCTCTGCTCCATGCCCATCAGGTGTGATGTCGCTGCAACCAAATAAATCGGTACGTGTATTTGAAACAATTACGTGAAATTCTCCAGAGTTCCGGAAAAGGTACACAGCTAGTCCGCTATTAATCGTTATTGCCCAATACAGAGTACTGCGATTTTAACGGACGGACGCTGAAACTCGAGTTTCTTATTTCTACCAAAATCGTGTGCAGCGCTCCGCTCCAGTGCTGCGGCTGTCCAATCACAACATTTCAACAAATTTTTCACCAATGAGCGCTACTCTCCCTCGAGTGAGAGTGCGCGGGAAACACTGCTTACGTCACGTCGATCTGGCCAATCACAGTCAGCTATAAGAGTTGCCGCTCTTATGAAAATCTTTTCAGGCGTTTTCTTGGCGCCAGCGTCTAGACGTACACATTCCGCTCCTCCGTCCCACGCTAAAAAAAATTTGAAGCGGGGGATTCGCGGAGGTACATTCCTTGCCGGCAGTGTCGCCTGCGAGGCTTTTGTGAGCCCAGGGCGACCCAGCCGAGGGGTATACAGCGTCTCCCGGTATTATTCACTTTGGAGAGACCTTCTGCTCGCCTTGCAGTGTTCTGCTGCAAATGTCGCCTGCCTGTTAGGCTGCACCAAAGCTCTGCTGCTGGAGACCGTCCTGGCGAGCCCAGAACCTCCTGGTGTGCTGGAAGTTGTAAAGGGCGACTTTTGGGCTAACGCGCTGCTGGCTTCACGCCACCTGCTCCTTTAGTCAAATAGCGCACGAAACTATCTGCAAAAGTTATTGGCACTTAACGCAATGGAGTACATTCCCACTGCTCATCCCTTAGCCACCTCTGTTAGCATAGCGCAATGAACCGCAAATTTCAAACTTCCTGCCAGATTAAAACTGTGTGCTGGACGGAGTCTCGAACTCGGGACCTATGCCTTCCGCGAAAGGCGAAGGCCCCGAGTTCGAGTATCGGTCCGGCACACAGTTTTAATCTTCCAGAAAATTTCATATCAGCGCACATTCCGCTGCACAGTGAAAATTTCGTTCTGGTAACCGCAAATCTGTGCACATCAATGCTGCTACTTGTCATTACTGCCTTAAAAAATAAATACAATGTGGCGATTGATGTGGGCGTTGCACTCCCAGTGCATAGCCCATATAGGTTGCCACCTTGCATTGGCTCCTCCTTAACACTAGAAAGTTGTGCCGGTATTTGTACAGCTTAGAGTAAGATAGGTGTGGTGCAGGTCCAACCAAACTCTGCATGAACAGCTTACACATGTGGTAATTGGCGTAAATGTCGAACATAAATCGAATAGAAAAGATTGAGTGCCAATACGCATAGTGTAACATGTATGAACAAATTTAGGTGAAACACAAAGAGACAGTGTACTAAAGTAAATGTATTAGTGCGCAGAGATGACATCTGTATGTGAATAAAGACCGGGCCTAGGGCTCATTTCTCTCACCACTGAGGGTGACGTAAGGCAACACATTGTCTGGCACGTCATGTGCACATATTAACATTAACATATTAACAGTAATAAATTTACCATGTAATACTGTACGTGGCATGAGAGAAATCTGGAAAGCACATATTGGTCACACAGTAACGTCATCCAAGACTTTAGTTTTAACGTGGTAGTGTAAAGAATTAATGTTTGAGGTAACTGACAAATCCTAATATTAATGAAACAAACACAAAATAATGCCATCGAGGACGAAATATATGTCAATATTTTAAAATCCTTAAATGGAAGTGAGCGTGCTAGAACAGTGTGGGTGTACACCCGAAGGTAATGATATAGATGTAGTTACAAATTTGTGTCTACTACACATGAGCTATCAAACAAATGTGTGTAATGTATAACCATTAAATTATATATTTGGTTGTGCTGTTAAGACATGGATACAATGAAACCGATGACATGTAAGTCAAGCTTCGGTGATTTACTAATAATAACAACAATTTGCTAATGGTTAATAAGAAAGTTATTACCGTACAGAGAGACACTTTTGGGCCTCCTTAAAGATCACCTAGAATCACTACTGTAGGATTGTGGTGAACATGAATGTTTCCTAACAATTAAAGAAAGATACAAACTTCGAGAAGCTTCAAAACTCACTTCCAGTGTCATAGGCGTAAGTGGTGTTTGGTGCATCGTGCTGCTGACAGGGCGGGTGCAAGTTGTGGCGGGAGAGAGGAGATGGCGTGAAGATGTGTAGTAGATGCCTCTGCTACTGCGTTGATCAGAATTGTAGTCTGGGGCTGACGTCCCGGAGTGAACTAAAGCGACGTTGTTCGGACATGGAGGGAATAAAGAAAGAGACACGAACTGTTGATGACATGCCTCGCTCAGGCCGCCCAAGGGCTCGGAGCAACCCTGACAGCAACGCCACAATGTTGAATAATACCTTTCGTGCAACCAAAGGACGTCGTGTTACGACTCAGACTATGCGCAATAGACAGCATGATGCGTAACATCACTCCCGACGTCCATGAAGAGGTCCATCTTTGCAACCACGACACCATACAGTGCACTACAGATGGGCCCACCATCACGCCGAATGAACTGCTCAGGATTGGCAATACGTTCTCTTCGCCGATGATTGTCACATGTCCCTCCTACCAGACAATCGTCGTTTGCATGCAACCCGGTCAGGCTGAACACCTTAGACACACTGCCCAGTGATTGAAGCAAAGTGGAGGTTCCCTGCTGTTATGTGGGGCCGACGTACGCCGCTGGTGGTCATGGAAGGTGCCGTAACGGCTGTACGATATGCGAATGCCATCCTCCAACCGATAGTGA
Source organism: Schistocerca cancellata (assembly GCF_023864275.1). Classification (NCBI taxonomy): domain Eukaryota; kingdom Metazoa; phylum Arthropoda; class Insecta; order Orthoptera; family Acrididae; genus Schistocerca; species Schistocerca cancellata. Next base: position 405,643,029 of record NC_064633.1, on the reverse strand, counting down.
AACCATATGGACAGCATATTACGAGGTATTAATTCGCATGGGCGACAATTCATGCACCCATCGTGCACTTCTTGTGAGTGACTTCCTTCAGGATAACGACATCGCTCGACTAGAGTGGCCAGCATGTTCTCCAGACATGAACCCCATCGCACATTCTTGGGATAGATTGAAAGAGCTGGTTACGGACGACGTGACCCACAAATCACTCTGAGGGATCTACGCTGAATCGCCATTGAGGAATTGGACAATCTGGACGAACAGTACCTTGATGAACATGTAGATAGTATGCATCAGTGCAAGAGGACATGCTACTTCTAGAGGTACCGGTGTGTACAGCAATCTGGACCACCACCTCTGAAAGTCTCGCTGTATGGTGGTACAACATGCATGTGTTGTTTTCAGGAGCAATAAAAAGGGCGGAAATGATGTTTCTGTTGATCTCTAATCCAATTTTCAGTACAGGTTCCGGAACTCTCGAATCCGAGGTGATGCAACCTTTTTTTTGGTGTGTGTACATCCAAGACTGTTCCGTCCACAATGCTTTACAAATGAAATGTGACGTATGCAATCGAATACACTAGGTTTATTACATGGTGGCAAATTATATACTAACAAATGACATCTTAAATAGTAGGCAGTAGTAGTGGTAATCGTAAGGATAAAAAGTAACTTACGTCGGGGTACCCCTGTAGTACTAGAATTAGTGTGATGAAGAAATTCGTATTGCAAAAGTTAAAGAAGAGAAACCGTAGTACCTTTGAGCATGCGACCTTGTGAATTCAGTCTACATGCACATATTCTAGCATGCAATTATTAGTGATGGTGCTGTAATAGTACTTGAAATACTGCATCTTGTGAGGCAAGTTGCGTATTTGAGACCTTTGCAAGTGTCATTAAAAACTGTGAAATTGATGATATGTCACACATCAGATTGGTTAAACTGTGGTGCATGTGTATCCGCAGTAACTGAATAGTTTGCCTGGTTCTGGTTAATGTTGTGGGGAATGTTTGTGTCCAAAGTGGGTAGTACAGTGTTACAGTGCCGACATTGTTCGCAGTCGTCACAACGTGACGGAAGTGCGACACCTCTTGGAGACAACAGTACAACCTAGATGAAACTAAGGCGCGGGTGATTTCCACGAACAAAGAAAGTGGGCAGAGCGTATCTCTCCCTACAACGGCAAGGCCGTATGTGCTCATGCGTCAAAACTGTTGCGCATCGCAAATAGGGCGTTTTTCCGTCGTGCGGGCCATTACAGTATTTGAGCTCCAGATTCCCTCCGGTATTTGCGTAAGCGGTTAAGAAATGGCACAGTAGCACATTAACGGCATATTTCGGCGCAGCTACCGCCTTAAATACCTTCCGCGTGTATTTCCATATCGGAGTCCCCAATCCATCACCTGAACGCTTTACAATGTGTGCATGTCACCATTACATCGAAAGATCTAAAAGTCCTTAATGAAAATTGTCAGCGGCGACTATCCTACTTAAAGTGAAATGCTCAGCCAAATTGTGCAAACGTATGATGACGAGAGCAACTCGAACGATACCAAAATAGCATTGGATATTTACCCCCCGAAATAAATTCGGAAGAGATAGAGAAATCTTAATAGTAGCCTAATTATGGCACAAAATAAGGAAAAGCATGAGCCTAATCTAATACTGGGATACCATTTTCAGTGACAGTCATTTTTAATTCACGTTCGAACGGCATGAGCCAGACAGAATAACAAAACGTTAGTGTAATATATACAAGAAAAACTTGCTACAGCTAATATGGAATTTGTCTGTGAGGACTAGCAATGGGTATTGTTCATTCCTGGAAGTGTTTCACATCGCTTACGTGATGTAACCCAACAGACTTGTGTGGCTTCATAAATTCTAATTCCAGCGAGTTTGCATAGGCTACTATACGGGCACGGAACTGGCCGTTGTAAACGGACAACTATTAGTGGCCTTTTGCGCTGCGCAATATGGATAGACGGAATGATTTCAGTTGGACTTTTTTCGCCCACTGAAACTCTCTAACGTGTGCCTTCTTATCTGAGCGCGTCTTCTTATGAGCGCCGCTGCCTTTCTTCTTTTGAGCGCTAAGTAGACAACGGTGTCGTGTTGCTCTCTGTCCATCGGTGGAAAGTCCACCAACTTTCGAATGAGATTGATGGGTTGTTAAATCTAAACACACTAAGACAGGCATTTCGCATAACACCGTGTGCGGTCTCATTCATTACGTTCTGGAAGTCTTGAACAAAGACATCACAGGATTTGTGCTGTTTGAAGCAGTATGCCCTACACAGATTTCCACGCTCTTTCATAATACGCGGGGTTTGAGCTGTTTGGTGGGAGGATATGTAAACAGGCTTCACTCTGTCTTCGTAATTTATCCTTCCAAAGATTAGAGCGAAACTGTGTCATCTTATCATCTTATCAAGATGTCCAATTTGTGGCAGAAATTCCCTTTGAAAGGCTATTGGTATTGTTAATGCCGTTGCACGTTTCAAGGGGTTAGGGCAACAAATTTGAATGTTAGTTCCCAAAACACAAGTATGTGGTAGGATCCTCATTTCGCCCTTGGCAACGTTTCGCTGAGGTCCATTGCAACCGCGTGTTTTAGCTTGTTTGGTACGATTGGATATAGATGTGCCTGCATGCTCACCGAGGTATGTTTAGATTCCTGACAAGAGTTGCACACCGATAGTATTCGTCTAACACGCCAACTGTGCAAGGTTACTCCAGCACTTCCTGGAACCAAAGTGGCCATAGCTCGGTTGCGTGTGTCAAATGACTTTCTCGAATAGGTTTTCAGAAAGGTACGAAGTCCAAGTTCCGTCGTCAATACACCCACGATGGAACAGACCTTTCATGAGGAGGTAATACTGTCTTATATGCGGCTCTTGTATTTAGATGAGAGCGGCCATTTTAGGAGTACTTGACCTGTTGAAGGTGGATATCCTTCATGGTCGCGGACACAGCTTCTTCAAACACGACTTTCCTCATATAACAGCGGTCATTGTTGGGTGGTTTCTGCTAAGCCTATTGGAGAACGTGACAAGGCGTCCGATGTACAATGCCTTTAATGTGTATAATTTGAAATTTGTACTCTTGTAGGAGCAGTATCCCTGAGGTTACTAGCCTGTGATTGAGTTTAGTAGTTAACAAAAATTCGAGAGGCTTGTGGTCAGTGTTCACTATTGTCCTTCTGCAGCACAAGAGGACCCGCAATTTCTGGAACACCAAAACCACAGCAAGCGCCTCTCATTCGGTCACTGACTACTTTCTCTCACTTTTTGTAGGGACACAACTGCCAAAGGCAATCGTCATCGAGACAATGGTTCCATTTCCCATATATTGTTGAAAGACGAAGACGCCTAAGGCTGTGAGCTAACCATAACTATGCCAAAATTCTCCTCTACGTTAGGGTGCGACGTACAGGAGCATTGTTGTTGTTGTTGTTGTTGTTGTGGACTTCAGTCCTGAGACTGGTTTGATGCAGCTCGCCATGCTACTCTATCCTGAGCAAGCTTCTTCATCTCCCAGTACCTACTGCAATCTACATCCTTCTGAATCTGATTGGTGTATTGATCTATTGGTCTCCCTCTACGGTTTTTACCCTCCACGCTGCCCTCCAGTACTAAATTGGTGATCCCTTGATGCCTCAGAACATGTCTTACCAACCGATTTCTTCTTCTAGTCAAGTTGTGCCACAAACTTCTCTTCTCCCCAATCCTCTTCAACACCTCCTTATTAGATATGTGATCTACCCATCTAATCTTCAGCATTCTTCTGTAGCACCACATTTCGAAAGCTTCTATTCTCTTCTTGTCTAAACTATTTATCGTCCATGTTTCACTTCCATATATGGCTACACTCCATACAAATACTTTCAGAAACGACTTCCTGACACTTAAATCTATACTCGATGTTAACAAATTTCTCTTCTTCAGAAACGCTTTCCTTCCGATTGCCAGTCCTAATCTAATACCCTCAGCATCACCCGACTTAATTCGACTACACTCCATTATCCTCGTTTTGCTTTTGTTGATGTTCATCTTATATCCTCCTTTCAAGACACCATCCATTCCATTCAACTGCTTTTCCAAATCCTTTGCTGTCTCAGACAGAATTACAATGTCATCGGCGAACCTCAAAGTTTTTATTTCTTCTCCACGGAGTTTAATACCTACTCCGAATTTTTCTTTTGTTTCCTTCACTGCTTGCTCAATGTACAGATTGAATAACATCGGAGAGAGGTTACAATCCTGTCTCACTCCCTTCCCAACCACTGCCTCCCTTTGATGCCCCTCAAGTCATATAACAGCCATTTCGTTTCTGTACAAATTGTAAATACCCTTCCGCTCCCTATATTCTACCCCTGCCACCTTCAGAATTTGAAAGAGAGTATTCCAGTCAACACTGTCAAAAGCTTTCTCTAAGTCTACAAATGCTAGAAACGTAGGTTTGCCTTTCCTTAATCTAGCTTCTAAGATAATTCGTAGGGTCAGTATTACCTCACGTGTTCCAATATTCCTACGGAATCCCAACTGATCTTCCCCTAGGTCGACTTCTACTAGTTTTTCCATTCGTCTGTAAAGAATTCGCATTAGTATTTTGCAGCCGTGACTTATTAAACTGATAGTTCGTTAATTTTCAAATCTGTCAACACCTGCTTTCTTTGGAATAGGAATTAGTATATTCTTCTTGAAGTCTGAGGGTATTTGGCCTGTCGCATACATCTTGCTCACCAGATGGTAGAGTTTTGTCAGGACTGGCTCTCCCAAGGCCGTCAGTAGTTCTAATGGAATGTTGTCTACCCCCGGGGCCTTGTTTCGACTCAGGTCTTTCAGTGCTCTGTCAAACTCTTCACGCAGTATCATACCTCCCATTTCATCTTCATCTACATCCTCTTCCGTTCCCATAATATTGTCCTCAAGTACATCGCTCTTGTATAGGCCCTCTATATACTCCTTCCACCTTTCTGCTTTCCCTTCTTTGCTTAGAGCTGGGTTTCCATCTGAGCTCTTAATATTCATTCAACGGGTTATCTTTTCTCCAAAGGTCTCTTTAATTTTCCTGCAGGCAGTATCTATCTTACCCCTAGTGAGATAAGCCTCTACATCCTTACATTTGTCCTCTAGCCATCCCTGATTAGCCATTTTGCACTTCCGGTGGATCTCATTTTTGAGACGTTTGTATTCCTTTTTGCTTCATCAATTAAATTCAATATGTCTTCTGTTACTCAAGAATTTCTACTAGCCCTCGTCTTTTCACCTACTTGATCCTCTGCTGCCTTCACTACTTCATCCCTCAAAGCTACCCATTCTTCTTTTACTGTATTTCTTTCCCCCATTCCTGCCATTTGTTCCCTTACGCTCTCCCTGAAACAGCGAGCAAGGTGTCGCAGTGGTTAGACACTGGACTCGCATTCGGGAGGACGACGGTTCAATCCCGCGTCCGGCCATCCTGATTTAGGTTTTTCGTGATTTCCGTAAATCGCTCCAGGCAAATTCTGGGATGGTTCCTTCTCCATCCTTCACTAATGCGATGAGACCGATGACCTCGCTGTTTGGTCTCTTCACCCAAAACAACCCAACCCAACTCTCCCTGAACTTCTGTACAAACTCTGGTTTAGTCAGTTTATCCAGATCGCATCTCATTAAATTCCCACCTTTTAGCAGTTACTTCAGTTTTAATCTACAGTTCATAACCAATAGATTGTGGTCAGAGTCCACATTTGCCCCTGCAAATGTCTTACAGTTTAAAATCTGGCTCCTAAATCTCTGTCTTACCATTATATAATCTATCTGTCAGTATCTCCAGGCTTTTTCCATGTATACAGCCTTCTTTTATGAATCTTGAACCAAGTGTTAGCTATGATTAAGTTGTGATCTGTGCAAAATTCTACCAGGCGGCTTCCTCTTTCATTTCTTACCCCAAATCCATATTCACATACCACGTCTCCTTCTCTCCCTTATCCTACTACCGAATTCCAGTCGCCCATGACTATTAAATTTTCGTCTCCCTTCACTATCTGAATAATTTCTTTTATTTCGTCATACATTTCTTCAATTTATTCGTCATCTGCAGAGCTATTTGCCATATAAACTTGTACTACTGTAGTAGGCGTGGGCTTCGTGTCTATCTTGGCCACAATAATGCGTTCACTATGCTGTTTGTAGTAGCTTACCCGCGTTCCTATTTTTTATTCATTATTAAACCTACTCCTGCATTACCCCTATTTGACTTTGTATTTATAACCCTGTATTCGCCTGACCAAAAGTCTTGTTCCTCCTGCCACCGAACTTCACTAATTCCCACTATATCTAAATTTAACCTATCCATTTCCCTTTTTAAATTTTCTAACCTACCTGCCCGATTAAGGGATCTGACATTCTACGCTCCGATCCGTAGAACGCCAGTTTTCTTTCTCCTGATAAGGATGTCCTCTTGAGTAGTCTCCGCCCGGAGATCCGAATGGGGGACTAATTTACCTACGGAATATTTTACCCAGGAGGACGCCATCATCATTAACCATACAGTAAAGCTGCATGCCCTCAGGAAAAATTACAGCTGTAGTTTCCCCTTGCTTTCAACTGTTCGCAGTACCAGCACAGCAAGGCTGTTTAACTAACTCAGATTTTAGTGCTAGAAATTGTTTTTCCACCTCTTAGTCTCACTGCCAAGGTGTGTTCTTTCCAGTAAATATATTAAGTCGTGGTATGTAGAAATTTTTGGTATAAATTAACGACTCCCCAGGAATCCGTGTAACTGACGTTAACTTGTGGGTCGTGGGAATTGTGATATAGCCACAATCGTTTCGGTATAGAGAGGAATTCCCTCCTTAGTAATTACGTGGCCAAGGAAAAGAACCGAGGTTGTTCCAAAGTATGATTTCTCGATGTTCACTGTAACCCCGTGATCTCTGAATAACCAGAACAGTTCACGTAGCACGTAGTTGTGCTCTTCTCACGTCCTTTCTGCAATTAAGAGGTCATCAACATACTCAGTGAATCTCCCCTCGAGAAATTCAAGGAGTGTCCCATGTAATCCGAGAATAAGGGTGGCGAGGAAATATTGAGGCCGAAGGGAAGTCGTCGAAACTAATACCAAGGTCACAAAGGCAGTGTATTTCCTGCAATCTGGACGGAGCTCAATTTGCCAGAAGCTGCTCCGGGAGTTCATTGATTTAGAGATCGAAACGCCATGAAAGTTCTGTAGCAGCTCTTCTAAGGTCTCGGACCTGTCAGTTTCAGTGTTAATGGATCCGTCCCTTTTTTCAACTGTCTTAATGAGATTGTTGTGTGTAGACTGGGCGGGTTCAATGATACCGTCAGCTAACATTCGTGATGTTTCATTCGCAACCCTGTCCCGGAATATATGAGGTATTCCATAGAGAGTTACAAAGAATTTATCTTGAAGTTTGAACTGAAATTTGTACGTAAAGTTTTTAATTGTGCCAGGTTTTGGCGTGAATACCTCATTATCCCTTAGGATTACATGTAACTGCTCTCTGTTTTGTTTCTGTATATGCTGTACCGTTTGGATCTTCTCTTTTATGACTTGTCGTATTGTTTCTATCCAGTTGCCCTGATCCGTAAAGTTAACTTCGTTTGGTTCTATCATCTGTGATGTCTGATTTCGTTTATTATTTATGTAATATAACTTGATGCTAGTAGTGGGTAATAGTGCTTTGACAGCCTGTTCATCAAAGCGAACGGTCATTTCAGAGTGATAGTACCTCTACTGACGTCAGTGAGTGCTAGATAGTCTTTCAGGAAATACATCCCTTTAACCATCTGAAGCCCCAGATTGGGTACCGAGAGATAGTTAGCTTCTAGCTGATGTCCATGGAAGAGAAACTGTAACCGTATTTGTAGGTATATTTCCTTGTTATTTCCTGCAATTGCACCTTTTATGCGTGTTTTCCTCATTGCTAAGGTGGGCCAAGGTTTGTCCACATTGCACATACGGAATGCATTTTCTGATATGGTAGTTACGTTAACGACGGGACGTAAAGCTACTGACCCTACTGTAACGGAGAAGACAGGATAGAGTCAGTACTTCTCTCCTCCTCCCTCTCACCTGCGAGCACATCCTGTAAGTCCATAATGTTGTTGTTTATTTGTCTGTAATTATGGGCATTACGGGAAGTTAACGTACGTCGGTGGCGTCAGCTATGATTGTTGGCATTGTTAGTGATATTCGACGATGGGTTAGGGCCACGCAGTTCCACTTGCTCGTTGTTATGGTTTATGAAGCAATGGTTAAATTATTGACCTTGTCTCTGGTCCCGCCTATTACTGTGATTCCTGCCTCATTGTGACTACGGCGGTCATCATTGCCATTTTTGTGTCTACTGTTGTTTTGGCAGCTACTACTTTGCCGGTTTTGATTATCACGTCGCTCGTTGTTCCTGCGTGACTGATATTGGTTTTCCGTTTGATATGTTGTTTTCATATTTGTCATATGACCATCGGAACTACGTGTAGTAGATGTCTAAAAGGGTCCGTACTTGCGTCCCACCGACTGACCAAGACTTGCTGTTACGTAAAAGGCAGTCTGGAGTAACAGATTCGCACAGTATTCTCTTCCGAATATGGGGTGATAAGAAACTGGCTTCTCTCATCAGGACTTTGATCATTTTTACAGGCGTTTTGTGCTGTGGAGCCTCTAAGTTTGGACATTTGCTGATTTATTGTTTGACGCCAGATTGTTCGGCTCGTGACCAGTTAATCGACCTAAATTTTTCTATAAATGCCTCATGTGTGTCGCAACACACTGCAGCGCCTGGCATTTTATCGGCCGCAATACCGTCCATATGTGTATATAAGAATTCAACTTTTGCTTACAATACACATGACGCAAGATACGCGTTCTGAAATGATCTGTACCAGGCAACAGTGTTAAGTGGGCCATTTCCTTTGAACGTTGAAAATTTCCTGAGCAACAGATAGTGTTTGAAGTCAAATACTAAATCTGCCAATATAATCGGATAATGCATGGCTTATTGAAATTGTGCTTGTTTGACGGGATGGGTCATGCTGTGTGAATCGAGACTACTCATTGGAACAGTGTATATCTGTGAATTGTGAATTGTGTATTGGACTGGGGACCCAGGGCCGGTCGGGGTGGCCGAGCGGTTCTAGGCGCTACAGTCTGGAACCGCACGACCGCAACTGTCGCAGGTTCGAATCCTGCCTCGGGCATGGATGTGTGTGATGCCCTTAGGTTAGTTAGGTTTAATTAGTTCTAAGTTCTAGGGGACTAATGACCTTAGAAGTTTAGTCCCATAGTGCTCAGAGCCTTTTTTGGGGACCCAGAAACGACAGAGGGACTTCATTCCGCCGTAGCTCTCAGTGTTTCACAACCCCACAACATGTCACAGCAGTTCACTCACCCCACCAGCGCTCCACACCGAACTCAGGGTTATTGTGTGGTTCTGACAACAGTGGACCCCCGCCCCCCTCCTGGGAATGTTTCATACCGGACTAGTGTAACCCCTAATATTTATGTGGTAGAGTAATTATGGCGGCATACGTGAAGACAGTGTTTGCGTAGCAATCGCCGACATAGTGTAACTGAGGCGGAATAAGAGGAACCAATCCGTATTTACTGAGGCAGATGGGAAACCGCCTTAAATACCATCCACAGACTGGTCGGCACACCGGACATCAACACTAATCAGCCGAGTGGATTCGTGCGACGGACCAGCACGTCTTCTACTCGGGAAGCAACACGTTAGATCGTGCGGCTAGCCAGGCGGTCCATGGGAACAGTACTAGCACTATTATTCGTTGGCATGGCCTCTCGCGTACGCCCAACGTTAGGCAGTGAGGGCGCACTGGACGGTGGTCGCTCTGACATGTTTGTGTCCGCCTCTGTGGTACCACAGGGGGTAAGCGCCTTTGGACAACAGGTAAACTGTTATGCATCGTATTGTCGGAACGTGGTTTTCCAGTTGTGATCGCGTGTTCAATGGCATTGATTCTTTGATCAACTGCTTGGATTTTATTTGCATTTTCTTCCCGAAAAGTGGTGACCAGTTCTGAAACCATTTCAGTTTTTCATCCACTTTTTGTAGATTGGTGGCATGATGCACAAATATTTGTTTACCTGCGGTAAAGCCGTTTGTAACTGCATGCGATGAATTTTTGGCAGTCCGAACAGCATTTTTTGTTCGTTTTGTGGCTACGGGTTTTCTTAGTTACTTCAGCATCCGATCTTGCCAAACGAGCGTCTCTCTTGGCAGATATAGCTGTTTGTTTGACTTCAGCGAAAGTCTGCGTGAAGTTAATCTATCTTCGTATTTACCGCGACATGGCTAACTCAACTGAGCTACAAGTTTTTCGTTTGCTGCTTTATGGACGGTTAACCCTGCTTCCCCTTGCTGTTCTCGTTTTCCCTTTGCGCTTTAAGTTTCTCTAATTCTGCTTCCCATTGCTGTTCTCGTGTTTCCTCTAGCTGCTTCATAAATGTAATGGAGGCTTAACACTCTATGTCGCTTTGCTCATTTGGCAAGCACGGCTAGTGGACCCTAGAATCCGGTGCGTTGTAAGTGTGACACCTGCTTTGGGAAAGTATCTCGGTAAAATACTGTGTGTAATTGCCAGTGACTGGGTTTGCAGTTTGCGTCCGGTTCCGATTATCACACGGACTCTCGTGTTCGCCTAGGTTTGGAGAGTCACGTGACCGTGAATGACCTTCACGAGAAACTGTGATCTCATTACTCTGAGTGACGCGGCTGTCTGACCGATCCGCAGCGGATTCGTAGTCGTCAGTGCGGATGACTCCTCATCCGTATATTCGATATCGTCATTTACGTACTCTTCCTCCTCTCTGCCTTGTCGTTCCACGGTGTCTGTCATGCTGTTTCATTTCCCTGTCTAAAGAGTTTAACGCCTCTCCACGTCAGCATTCAGAACTGGCTGGAATTACCAGATTTGTGGGGCGCCTAGCATTGGGACTGATTTTATTTGATATGAAAATACGTTAAAGAACCTAACCACGTACTGTCATACCCACTACAAGTATATATCAACGATGCAACGCTGATGCGACGCCATTGTGCGACAGCATGTTTCACTGAAGTGACAACACAATTAGTCAGAAAATAATACCTGTTGAAAAGTAAACACATCAGATTAGGAAATTCGCACAAGCAGTTAAGGTGTTGTGTACATAGTACGTGTAGTCAGAGCGTACACAACTTTCCCACTAGAGCGCGCCCCACTAAGCACAACAGTGCAGGTGCAGTGCTTGTCCGTCTCCGCACTACGAGATGGCGCTGCCTTAGAGACGGACCAAATTCTGCTTCCTCCAATCCGCATGTTAATATGTAATGCAGCCAAAGAGATTGCTGCTAACATAGAACCTTTTCTCCTCGCGGATCACACTCACGCAGTGATACCTGAACGCGCGAGGTATTATAACGAGTGTACAGACCTCTGATTAGTCAGTCTGCATTTGTCTGTAGTCAAGTTTCAGTCTGTGCCTAATAAGATTTCCATATTCCTGTACACAGCCATTAAGAGAAATGAATAGACACTTTGTCAAGTATCAGAGATATGTGATAATAAGGTTAACGTACCAAGACCAAAGGAACTTCAGATTGTCAATTGTAAATAGCATCCGGAACCAAGTTAAGTTATTTTTATGCTTGTTATTATTTTAATAAATGTGTGTGAAAATTAATCAAGTTCTGTTTAAAGTTGGTCACCGTCAATCTGCTACTCTAAGCGTGCAAGTGACATTTCTATCGTCTGACCTAACGGCAGAAGATAAACACGCCACAATAAGACCACGAGACATATTGCTGACACTCGCCTACTTCGTTAGAGCAACAAGTCAAATAATCTGATGGTGTGTGTAGCGAAGGTCTTACAGTACGCACACCATCTAAGGTAACGCGGCCCTTCCATTTGCCAGTTATAAAAAACTGTCTGTGTGCTGAGTGACAGAGATTGAGAAAAAAAATCTCTTTTGAAATGCTGAAATACGAGCAAATCTGAATATCTTCGTTTTGTATCAGAGGATCTCTTCGTACGTACTTAAAGGCAAATTCGCCAGTTATGTGAAGAAACCGAGTTTCCTTTGCTACCGTGAGGCGATATGCAACTGAACTATTAGCCGAACTCGGAATTCTACACTCCTGGAAATTGAAATAAGAACACCGTGAATTCATTGTCCCAGGAAGGGGAAACTTTATTGACACATTCCTGGGGTCAGATACATCACATGATCACACTGACAGAACCACAGGCACATAGACACAGGCAACAGAGCATGCACAATGTCGGCACTAGTACAGTGTATATCCACCTTTCGCAGCAATGCAGGCTGCTATTCTCCCATGGAGACGATCGTAGAGATGCTGGATGTAGTCCTGTGGAACGGCTTGCCATGCCATTTCCACCTGGCGCCTCAGTTGGCCCAGCGTTCGTGCTGGACGTGCAGACCGCGTGAGACGACGCTTCATCCAGTCCCAAACATGCTCAATGGGGGACAGATCCGGAGATCTTGCTGGCCAGGGTAGTTGACTTACACCTTCTAGAGCACGTTGGGTGGCACGGGATACATGCGGACGTGCATTGTCCTGTTGGAACAGCAAGTTCCCTTGCCGGTCTAGGAATGGTAGAACGATGGGTTCGATGACGGTTTGGATGTACCGTGCACTATTCAGTGTCCCCTCGACGATCACCAGTGGTGTACGGCCAGTGTAGGAGATCGCTCCCCACACCATGATGCCGGGTGTTGGCCCTGTGTGTCTCGGTCGTATGCAGTCCTGATTGTGGCGCTCACCTGCACGGCGCCAAACACGCATAGACCATCATTGGCACCAAGGCAGAAGCGACTCTCATCGCTGAAGACGACACGTCTCCATTCGTCCCTCCATTCACGCCTGTCGCGACACCACTGGAGGCGGGCTGCACGATGTTGGGGCGTGAGCGGAAGACGGCCTAACGGTGTGCGGGACCGTAGCCCAGATTCATGGAGACGGTTGCGAATGGTCCTCGCCGATACCCCAGGAGCAACAGTGTCCCTAATTTGCTGGGAAGTGGCGGTGCGGTCCCCTACGGCACTGCGTAGGATCCTACGGTCTTGGCGTGCATCCGTGCGTCGCTGCGGTCCGGTCCCAGGTCGACGGGCACGTGCACCTTCCGCCGACCACTGGCGACAACATCGATGTACTGTGGAGACCTCACGCGCCACGTGTTGAGCAATTCGGTGGTACGTCCACCCGGCCTCCCGCATGCCCACTATACGCCCTCGCTCAAAGTCCGTCAACTGCGCATACGGTTCACGTCCACGCTGTCGCGGCATGCTACCAGTGTTAAAGACTGCGATGGAGCTCCGTATGCCACGGCAAACTGGCTGACACTGACGGCGGCGGTGCACAAATGCTGCGCAGCTAGCGCCATTCGACGGCCAACACCGCGGTTCCTGGTGTGTCCGCTGTGCCGTGCGTGTGATCATTGCTTATACAGCCCTCTCGCAGTGTCCGGAGCAAGTATGGTGGGTCTGACACACCGGTGTCAATGTGTTCTTTTTTCCATTTCCAGGAGTGTATTATAAATGCCTCCTATGCGATTCTTATGTGCCGAATGATATTTAACTACGTAATCTCAGGTTCCGTTGAAGAAACGGACTGGATGAAGTCGCTTGCTTCATAGAAAGTATTTATGCATGTATCCATGCCCGAGGCGGGATTCGAATCTGCGACTGTAGCAGCAGCGCGGTTCCGTACTGAAGCGCCTAGAGCCGCTCGGTCACAGCGGCCGGCTTATCCAATTGCAGAAATAATTGGAGAATGTTCTGCGATGCTAAATGGGTCAATGGCCACTCATTTAACTTCTATGACCTGCAAGGCTGATCGTGCTACCGCCACAACTGCCTATGCTACCTGTTCTGTTCTTCTGATACACGACAGGGCCCCAGCCGGCTGTCCTCGTCGTGCTGTTATGCCGATGAGGTATGATGTCATTGCAACCACAGCGGCGCTCGTATAAGACACAATTTCACGAAATTATCCAGAGTTCCGGATAAAGTACACAGCTACTCCGCTAGTACAAGGTATTGCCCAGGTCAGAGTACAGCGTCCTTATCAGACGATCGCTGAAACGCAAGTATCGTATTTCTACCAAAATCTTGTGTGGTGCGCCGCTCCGCTTGTGTGACTGTCCAACTGCAACATTTTACCAAATTTTTCACCAATGAGCACTACGCCCATTGTCCGCCTGTTTAGCTGGGTGCTAACGTGCTTGCCTCCCATGCGCTGATCCCGGGTTCGATTCCCAGCCGGGTTGAAAATTTTCCTCATTCTTGGACAGGGTTTTGTGTTGTCCTCATCATCCTCATCATGGGCCGCTAGACGCCCATTGTGGCGCCGAATGAAAGAAGACTTGCACTTGGCGGCCGCACCCGAATGGGACATCCCATCCTACAGTGCCATACGATCATGTACTACTCCCGCTCGACTATGGGTGTGCAGGAAACACTCCTTACATAGGTCTGGCCAATCGCACTCGCCTTTGTGAGTCGCCGATCGACTGGAAAACTCTGCAGGCGCTTTCCTGGCGCCAGCATATAGATGGACACATTGCACTTCTCGGTCCCACACTCAAAAAATGTGGTGCGTGGGTTTTTCCGGAGGTACATTCCTAGCTGGCAGTGTTGCCTGCGACGCATTTGTGAGCCCAGCCCGACACGGCAGAGGGGGAAACAGCGTCTCGCAGCGTTATTTATTTTGGGGAGACATTCTGCTTGCCTCGCAGTGTTCTGCTGCAAATGCCTCCTGCCTGTCAGGCTCCATCAAAGCCGTGCTGCTGGAGACCGCCCTGACGAGGCCAGAACCTCCTGGGGGGCTGGAGGTTGTAAAGTGCGACCTTTGGGCTAATGCGCTGCTGGCTTCACGCCACCGGCTCCCTGAGTCAAATACCGCACGAAATACTGTGTGCAAAATTTTTTTGCACTTAACACAATGCAGTACATTCTCATTGCTCATCCCTTATCCATCTCTGTTAGCATAGCGCGATGAACCGCAAGTCTATTCACAACCATGATGCTATTCGTCAGCCGGCGAGAGTGACCGAGCGGTTCTAGGCGCTACAGTCTGGAACCGCGCGACCGCTTCGGTAGCAGGTTCGAATCCTGCCTCGGGCATGGATGTTTGTGATGACCTTAGGTTAGTTAGGTTTAAGTAGTTCTAAGTTCTAGGGGACTAATGACCTCAGAAGCTAAGTACCATAGTGCTCAGAGCCATTTGAACCATTTTTTGCTATTTGTCATTACTGCACTAATTAATTGTTAAAAATGCGAAGTGGTGATTGATGTGGGCAATGCACTCCTTCCGCATGATCTATATAGGATTCCACCCTGCAAAGTTATTAAAATGCAAAAAATTCTTTTTGTTAGCCACATTACCTGTAAGTAGCTCTTTTATTACAGAATCATTTACAACCAGTTTCACGATGATTTAATCACATCATTGTATGCACATGTAAGAAGTAATATATTATGAATTATGCTGCATAATAATTGTAAAAATAAGGCAGTTAACCCCTAGAACAAGGGAACGGATACTCAAGTAAGTAATTTTACATTGATTCGTTAAAAGTTTACGGTCTCTTAACGTTATGATTGAGTTCGAACTGCCAGAACCGCATAAATTGGATGGTTACAAGATGAAACACCAAATATGTCAATGTTTAGCAGCGCAGACAGTCTGCATAAGTACTGGATGTCGGTATCGATCTAAAAATGGAGAAAAGGTGTTGAAATAAGACACCAGAAGAAAACTACATGGAATGAACACCTGTTTGGCTGAAAAAATATAAAGATTCACCAATGATGAAAAATCAGCAAATGACCGCAAAGCCATATGGTGGATACGTGACTACGCCTGAGGTACGAAGGCCAGGGCATCTAACATTCCAGGTGACGAAGTGTTATTATAAATGCTGTGCGAATGTGACCGAGAGAAGCGGCCAACAAAAAGTATGGAAATATACCGCTAGAGGTTGCAAAGATAGAGGCAGATGGAACACGATTACGTACCAATCGAATGCAGGGACCCATTACCAAGTAGATTAACGAGGTAATGTTTATATTTCTCGTGTTCTATCAAGGGAAGTTTTTGTATGGTTATTTTAATTTTAACGCAACGGCTCTTGCCTCTCGCTCTGTAGTTGTTCTTGACGTATTTCTTATATTACTGACTACATTTTTCCTCCATAATTTATTTTGTAGCAGTTCCCGGCTTCCGGATAGTACGTAATCGTATCTCTTCCGTCTCCATCTTTGCAGCCTCTAGCACCACATTTCCATGCTTCTTGTTGTCAATTTCTCTCAGGTACACTGCGCGGCGGCAGCTTCGGTAACACTACGTCAAAAGGGCTGTTTGATGGTCTGGCCTTCCTATTTCAGGCACAGTCACGTCTCAGCCACATGGCTTTTTATTTGTAGTGTGGTTTTGATGTTGTCAGTTTCGTGATCTTCAGTTTTGAGGTTTGTGAAGTGGTGGATTGGTTGTTACCTTTCCTGTCGTCTTTTCTCTGATTCTGACGATGAGATTTCTTCCCGTCTGTTCTACATGAAATTTTGGCAGTCAATTGCAGTTAATTTTGTAAATCCTAGGGTTTTAGTGTATTGGGAGTGTTGCTTTTCCTGAATGTAATTTTATGCAAAGCTAATTTCATGTTTGTATTTGTGAGTAGGCCACTTATTTTAGCGGATCGTTTCCCCCAACTCTTTGTTGGTATGTAAATTGTTTTCTTTATTAATGTACTGTCTTTCGTTTGTGTTATTTTATTACTGATGTTATGTATTATGGGGTATGTTTTTGTTTATTGTGTTGCTCTACAACCGCACTAGGGTTGCAATTGTTCTTGTATGCAATATATCGTAGTGTAGTTATTTCTTTATGTACGGTCTCCAGTTGCAGTGACTAATTTAATATTCTGTTAATCACGGAGTGGAATAATCCATGTTTTTGAGATTTTAAATGTGAATACGTATGGTTAATTATTCCATCTGTAGTGGTTTTTGTTCTGTACATTAGAAAAGTGTGTTTGTAGCTGTTCTCGATTGTTGTGTGATCTAGAAAGTTTATCGATTTGTTTATTTTTCGAGTTCTATAGTTATTGAATACTTGGTCTACTGTTTGTATGTCGTGATCATTTCTTTGTATGAGTAGCAATTTGTCAGCGACATACAGCAGGAGCGTATTATGGTTTTTATAAAGGGTTTTGTGGGTTGAATAATTTTGTTTCGAGCGTATTAAGGAACATATTAACTGCAATACCTGCTCAAAACTTTATGTAGGACAACGGGGAGAAATTTCATTATCAGATTCAGAGAACACACGAGCGAGACAAATAACAATCAATCCGCCTTGTTTATGCACCTCAAAAATTAAATCACGACATCGACAACATTAAAAACGCACTATAGATCTTGCACACAATCCCAAAACCTCTCATTATGAATATTTTGGAGGAATTTAAAATACTCATACATAACTTAAGATTATCCCTATGACGTACTAAATGAATAAACCGATTTCAACACACACAATCTTTAAAAACATGATACTGAAATTTTGTTTAGGAATAACGAATAACCAAAATACCGAAGATTACAAACACATCAATAAGTGTTCCATATGTACAGGGCCAGCAACAACATAATTATCTTTCAGTAAATAGTTAGCTGTGAAACTTGAATTTCTGTGACTGTTAAAATAGTAAAAAACTTATTGTAACATACCTGCAGCATCAAACCATTGAACGCCTTTAAAACGTCATTGGAAAAATAAGACGGCCAACAACTATGGGCAGCACTAATAGTTTACTCCACGTTGGCATATGCCCGTCTACAACGTCAGGAAATGAAAACAACATCGAATGTAAAATACCTTTATAAATTATATGCTGTGTAAAATGTAAACAAATGCGATTGTTTGCAGATGTACTGATGAAGAAATTATTGCAGAAATACGCTTCAACACAGAAATGAAATGTCAAGCTGCATACTGTCTATTAATTCTCTGGGTAAGAGAAACATTTATCACCTCACATATTCTCGGGATACTGGAATAAAGTGTGTGCTGCATCAACGCATGTGGTGGAAAAAAATCTTAACAGAGACTGTACAGAATCATGATCACAGGCAGTTGGTGAGCATTATAATGAGTGCACGTCGCAATGCACTGCGTCCCCTGCCTATCTCAACACGCCGCACACAGCTGGATCGCCCGATGCACGCAAAGCGCGGTTTCAGCACGCGGCACAGTTTCGCAAATCGATGTGCAGTGCTATTTCTTGCTACTCAGCACCCAGATACCATCAGTAAAGGCACATCCTTGCCGCTGCGTGAAGAGGTATACAGAGACTCGTATTTCCCTCGGTCTATTTGCGAGTGGAACACGAAGTACCTCACGATAATGCCTCATTGTATTTTCTGTAAGCACAAACACTGCCCGTTACTACACACGCTAAACAAGTAGTCTGTATTTTAGACACATATTCCCTTTTTGCAGGTGTTGGTAGGTATTTTTATCATTCAACCAGAGTATCAATAAGCTGTACTTCTTTCGCATGTTAACCCAACACAGTACTGACCGCTTAGGCCTACACTTATACACACATTAAAAAGTACACTTGGCTTGCCGACTATACCCATTTTGTAGAGCTTTGTGCCTACAGACGCTTGCAAAGTAGCACTCCACGGCCATACATCAATGTGAGTCAACATCAGCAGTTCAATAAAGTCATAAAGTCTTGGTAGGCTAGAGGCTCTATTAATACTTTCTACTATATTATCATTACTGTTTATGATACTGACAGACAGTGCACACATATTTCCCACTGGAGGTATATTTTTTAGGAGAGTCTCTTCTTTGAGAGACCATGCTATGAGTATTAGAAGCAGCAACTTTCCAGTCAGCGTTTAAACTTATATCTACTAAGTGTTTACAGTTATTTAACGCAAAGTGAAACATAGGGATACAGGCGACAGATAAATGTCCTACAAAAAGATGTGACTTGAATATAAATCAACCCAGTATTCGTGTAAGCATTATAGTACAACACTAAGTGTCTTTTTATACGCGAACCGTAGCCTGCAGACGAATGTTATGTTCCATCCAGGCAACTTTATAGAACTACTGAAGGGAACTGTTAACACCGGAATTTACCCTAAAATGTGGTCACTATACTGATCTGTGACGAACTGCTATTTTGAATGTGTTTGATGGTCGCATGTGACAGAGAAAGCTATTTACCACAAGTATTATACACAAGTGTCCAACCACTCCCATTCGCTTGACTCTGTGGAAACTGATTCAGCTGTAGGGACCCTACGACTGCATCATCTTCTTCCCCCTTTCGTATAGGTTAGAAGGCTCTTTTTAAAGTTTCGGAACATATACTGTGTTCGAACATTAAGAAATACTTTGAAGAAACGGCTTGATAAGCAGGAAGCGAAGTCTCCTGACAATTATGTTTTTAAATAATCTCGTCACGTGCTAGCTCTGAGAGCACACATACCTCATAGTAACGAAGTCTCGTAACGAACAGGCGTTCTATTGTTGAGCCGATAATTTTTAAGTAAGAAGGTACTAAACATACGTGATGTTATTTGTAGCGTACGTAGATAAATATCATAACTCTTTTCCAGACGAGCTCCATAATACGTTGGAGCAGAACACTGAGCAGTTTTTTTTTTCAGGCTTTCAGTTTCCATTATCCCAAACATCCATGCCAGCGATATTCAATTACATCTACCTGACACAGTGCGTCAAAGAAACACATTTTTCATAATATTACCGATAGAAAAAATGTGTACCACGCTCCCTGCGTCCTGTGGAACGCCTGACCCAAGATGACGGAATATGTTTGTTTGCGATGGTACACTGACAACTATGGCTGGCAATGGCCCCACCTTTGCTGCTGTACGTAAAATCATTCTGTACGCAATCCAACGTTCTCTCAGTGGAGTGGATGTTATCTCACAATTTGGTAGTTGTTCATCAGGATGAAGGGTACATGGCACACATTTACTTCTATCGGTAATATTACGTGACGCCAATTTTATACAGTGTATCGAACATGTGTAGACGGATATCTATGGCGAGGATGCTGAGGATAGCGGAAAACCCAACATGGACAAACAATTCTGTGCTCCGCGCCAATGCAACATGGAGCTTGTCTGGAAAACAGATCAGCGTGCTGCTTCATAGTTAAGCACTGATATTTGTCTACATTCGCTGCAAAATAACATTACATATGGTTAGTATATTCTTAATTAAAATTATCGGTCCAGCAATAGAAGTGTAGTTTGTTACGCGACTTTGCTGCAATGAGAAGTGTGTGTGCGCTCAGGACTAAAACGTGGCGTGACGATTTAAAAAGGTAACTGTCTGGAGACTTCGCTTCGTGTATATCCAGCCGCTTCCTTCGAGGTGTTTCTTAATATTCGAATATCGCATAAGTTCTGAAATCTTAAGAACAGCTAGCCAGTCATTATGAAACGCGTATATAAGCACTACAGCTGAATTTGTGCCTGCAGAGTCAAGCGGACGGGAGTGCGTTGTAACACTTCTATATAATACTTACGGTAGAGTTTGTGCTAACGATTTCCGGAGTTGCTATCTTAGTTTTCCAGAGGCCACGGTAGGCAATTATTATGGTTTGCCATAGTATTTCCTGTCACATGCAGTCGTCAAATATATCTCAAATGGTTCAAATGGCTCTGAGCACTATGGGACTTAACATCCGAGGTCATCAGTCCCCTAGAACTTAGAACTACTTAAACCTTACCAACCTAAGGACATCACACACATCCATGCCCGAAGCAGGATTCGAACCTGCAACCGTAGCGGTCGCGCGGTTCCAGACTGAAGCGCCTATAACCGCTCGGCCACACTGGCCGGCAGTACATCACAAATACATCTGATCGACATAGCATCTTGTTAGAATAAAATTGCAATATGTCACCATGTCTTATAGTAATCGCATGGTATGATAACTTCCAGTGTTAACAGTTTGTTTCAGAAGTTCTACATAGTTGCTGGATGGAACTTAACATTCGCTTGGCGGTGACTTCTCGAAGGGCATCTAGGGTTCTACTTTAAATAAGCATGTTTATTCAAACGCCGATCGGTCCTACGCGCTACAGTCTGGAACCGCGCGACCGCTACGGTCGCAGGCTCGAATCCTGCCTCGGGCATGGATGTATGTGATGTCCTTAGGTCAGTTAGGTTTACGTAATTCTAAGTTCAAGGGGGCTGAAGACCTCAGAAGTTAAGTCCCATAGTGTTGAGAGCCATTTGCACAATTTTATTCAAACCGAAGCTTACTGCAGACGGAAATTCTGTAACTGTAAGGACTAAGTCAATGTAAGTACAGAAGGTAAGAGAAAAGTAGCTGTTGCTGCCTAGCACGACCTCCCAAAGGACAAATGACTGTAAAATAAAATATACAGAATGTACGAACAGTTTGAGCACCATCTGTCAATATCATAAACAACAAAGCACAAAGTAATGCCTCTAGCCTACCAAGACTCTATAGACGTACTGGTGTTAATCCCACTATTTTATGGCCCTGGAGTGAAATTCTGTATAAGTAGGTATAAAAATATATTCCACGAATGCTTTTTTAGTGTATATATGTTAAATAGATAGTTAGTATTATATTGGACTTTTGGAAGACGTAGAATCTATTTATGATCTAGCAGGATGGTGAAAATGTATAGCCACACCAGCAAATATAAGGTATACATTTACCTATGTATTGCTTGTTTAGGTTGTGTGGCAATTGTCGGTGTGTGTGTGTGTGTTCTTGTGCAAGCGTGCGCTTACAGAAAAATCATGACGTTATTATTTTACTATAATTCGGTTTCACTTTCCACTTGTAAAACAAGCTGTAGGAAATACGACTGGCTATATACCTCCGCAGTATGGTATCTGCGCTAGTGGTAACTGTGAGCTGGGCAGTACGGAATGCCGCAGCGAATCGACTTTCGAAAATCGGCTGCGTGGTGAAATCACGCTGCCTCATCCATCAGTCAACGCAGCTGTGTGTTTTGAGTTGAGGCAGGGAAGGTGACGCAGCTTCACCCAAAACGCACTCAGTATAGAGCTGACCAGTTGCCTGTCATCTAGGTGCTGCACAGTCTCTCTATGTTAATTTATAGATATGCGCTGAGACTTGGTGCTGCCACATATACACAGGTAGGATGTACGTTATTGCAGTGTTCTGAAAAAAAACTACAGAATGACTGGCATGTTTGGCAGGCGAGGCTATTCAAGACGTCGACAGTGCGTGTGCTTTGCGTTCAGTGGAGGTGTCACGTAACAGGGCGAATCACGTTGTAGTTACACGAAACATCAGTTTGCTGTACGTATCGCCTTACTGCACGAGAATGAAAAGGACGGACAATGCTTGTACTTTGTCGTGCTTATCCACAACATATCGACTCTTCGGCGGTTTGTAAGAGGACGTCTTTCTTTCAAGCGGAGGCAGTGTCCCTAAGTATGTTAAAGACAGCGATGCAGTTACTTAAAAGGAGGTGTGTTATCTATACTTTAGGCAGCTAATATTACCAACTCTTTTACACTTCCGTATTGGTCTATTCCTCCGCTTTTTATAGCTAATAACAACAGACAAGTGCGTCATGTGTACATGCCAAAGTTATTTTTGCTTTACCCCGAATGCACTAGTACAATGACTTCTTCATGTTTGTGGGATAATCACTGTAGCTATAGATCCTAGTTCATAACATGAACTAGATCAACAATGTGCTGCAAGAAGTGATACAAAAGTGTCTCGGTTTCCACCTTAAGCATCTGAAACTATAGACAGTAAGATAGTAGTTTTCGTTTTATACATTCGTTCTTTTTCGAAAGACCTACGGAATGAAGTGGCTTGTAGGACTCAACCATAGTCCGTATGGAATTGGAAATGCCGTGTGTCTAGGGCCTTACGTCGGGTAGACCGTTCGCCTGGTGCAAGTCTTTCGAGTTGACGCCACTAAAGCGACTTGCGTGTCAATAGGGATGAAAAAATGATGATAAAGACAACACAACATCCAGTCCCTGAGCGAAGAAAATCTCCGACCCATCCGGGAATCGAACCCGGGCCGTTAGGTATGACATTCCGTCGCGCTGACCACTCAGCGACCAATATCCGGTAATATCCATATTTGACAAAGACGTCCGTACCCAGGGGCAATGGGTCGCCCCGGCCCCTTCTATCTCTCATGGAAATGAAAAAAGATAGTGTAGTCAGGTATCCTTCTTTAAAGAAAACGATATACAGTCTACATTACGTAGATTTTTAACAGGTTCAGAACTGGAACATTTCTACGGCTACTTGCAAATCGCGATTCGTCTTCCAGAATACTAAAAATACTCCAAAGGCTAGTGTTTATTCCGCTCCCTTCTCTCTCCCGCCTCTACAAACTTCCATGTATGTGCCCTTGGTACATGACGCTACTGTGGACAAAAAAATGTGTTATTCCTGCTTCTGTAATATAACATCTACGGTGTGGAATTGGCACTGGTTTACACACGGTATTCAGTTCAACCAGCAGAAGAAGACAAGTCGAAGAAATGTTCGTGTGAAAAACTGCCGCTTGCAAAAACACTTTTCAATGCTTTCAGCAGTCACTGATACAGTAGAAATGCATGTGTCTGAGAAACTGGCTAAGAGATGCAAAAATGCGAATTGAGTCGAATGTTTAACGTAGATGCATGCAGAAGGTAGTGCAGGTTGTGTTTCCTTGTAGCAATAGTGTAGATCCTGTACGTAATGTGAATATTTGTGTACACACACAAAGTTCACCTATAGCGCTAATATATATGCATAATTAACCATGTAATCTACATGCTCTAATGCCAAAATATCTTACGGCAATATTTACCAACATTTTGCAGAATATGCTATGACATCGTTAATTTGTAATGTCAAGGCATCTTAACTCATCATTTTTAAATTTGATGCTAATGGCCTTCTCATTACATGAAATCTCATGTAATTGAAATACTAAAAAAATTATTTATTTTATTAATTACCCATACCATAATTCTCTCAGTACAAAGCACACACTTACAATGGAAATCAAACTGGCAGTGGAGGCCTTCAGCTTACGGCCAGCACAAGGTTCATAAATAATTAAGATTGTTCAGGTAGTTTTGAGTACAGGCAACATGATAATACCGTGATTAGCACTTGCTCGACTGCTATTGGGCTAAGACCTTCACTTAATATCAGGCAGCTAATTATTTACTTTGCTTACATCTTTTTCCGCAGTAATGGATGCATTTAAACAGCAGAGAGATTGGTGTAACCTACCAATTTTACATTATCCAGATTTTGTATCCTACTAATTTACCATTTTTAGTGATATTGAAAGTATCCAATTCGGTTGTGATTTTGTTTCATTTTAAACACGACCAGTTTTTTGGAAAATTATATTCCCGTGTGCAAATTTAGTAGCCAGCTGCAAGGTGGTCGCGTGCTATGGACAGCATACTCCACTGGGGAAGAGGCAGATGTGACAGTATAGTATGGAAGGGTTCAAACTGGCAGAATGCCGTAAAAGATAAACTAGCGATCAGTATTAGTGCCTGCCTGCCTTACTTGTCGCTAATTTACCTTCTGCAGCATGCTGCCACTCACACCACTCCATACCGCACTGTCACGGCCCCCAGTTCCACAGTGCAGTCTGGTGTCTATGGCTTGTGACCAGATCACAGCGCTCCACTAAATTTGTACACTCGAAGATAGGGATACAGTTTTCCTGAAACTGGTCATGTTTACAATAAAACGAAGTCACAACTGAAGCGGATATTTTCAATCTCACTATATAGCTCAGCTACAGATGTTCTGTTAACGAAAACCTTATTATTTTTACACCAAGTTTAACCAATTTAGAGTTTAGGTGTCCTACCAATGTGCCTATTGTGCAGCCAGTACTACCCATTTCCGGATTTGGTGCCACTTGACAAAAATTTTGTCAATTACGATATGACGTTATTATTTTATAATGTCGAAAGTATCTTACCTCGTCATTTTCTACTCTGCGTCTAACTACACCACCTGATCCTCTCACTATAGAGCACAGGCCTTGAATCGAGAACAAAAACCCATGATTGATAAATAACACAGGTACTTTAGAATTATAGATTCGTTATGGGTCTCAGTTGTGCAAGATGACTTCGAGGTAATGCAACGCTAACGCAGGTGCTACACCTACACAACACTGACGTCATGCCTTCGTTACACCATTGCTATGCCATGCACATATTGTATTTACGCCACATATTGTGTATATCCTCCACCCCATGAACCATGGACCTTGCCGTTGGTGGGGAGGCTTGCGTGCCTCAGCGATACAGATGGCCGTACCGTAGGTGCAACCACAACGGAGGGGTATCTGTTGAGAGGCCAGACAAACATGTGGTTCCTGAAGAGGGGCAGCAGCCTTTTCAGTAGTTGCAGGGGCAACAGTCTGGATGATTGACTGATCTGGCCTTGTAACATTAATCAAAACGGCCTTGCTGTGCTGGTACTGCGAACGGCTGAAAGCAAGGGGAAACTACGGCCGTAATTTTTTCCCGAGTACATGCAGCTCTACTGTATGATTAAATGATGATGGCGTCCTCTTGGGTAAAATATTCCGGAGGTAAAATAGTCCCCCATTCGGATCTCCGGGCGGGGACTACTCAGGAGGACGTCGTTATCAGGAGAAAGAAAACTGGCGTTCTACGGATCGGAGCGTGGAATGTCAGATCCCTTAATCGGGCAGGTAGGTTAGAAA
Source organism: Schistocerca cancellata (assembly GCF_023864275.1). Taxonomy (NCBI): domain Eukaryota; kingdom Metazoa; phylum Arthropoda; class Insecta; order Orthoptera; family Acrididae; genus Schistocerca; species Schistocerca cancellata. The sequence goes on along the minus strand of NC_064633.1, from coordinate 405,617,213 downwards.
ATTTAAAAAGGGAAATGGATAGGTTAAAGTTAGATATAGTGGGAATTAGTGAAGTTCGGTGGCAGGAGGAACAAGACTTTTGGTCAGGTGATTACAGGGTTATAAATACAAAATCAAATTGGGGGTAATGCAGGAGTAGGTTTAATAATGAATAAAAATTAGGAGTGCGGGTTAGCTACTACAAACAGCATAGTGAACGCATTATTGTGGCCAAGATAGACACAAAGCCTATGCCTACTACAGTAGTACAAGTTTATATGCCAACTACCTCTGCAGATGATGAAGAAATAGATGAAATGTATGACGAGATAAAAGAAATTATTCAGGTAGTGAAGGGAGACGAAAATTTAATAGTCATGGGTGACTGGAATTCGTCAGTAGGAAAAGGGAGAGAAGGAAACATAGTAGGTGAATATGGATTGGGGGGAAGGAATGAAAGAGGAAGCCGCCTTGTAGAATTTTGCACAGAGCATAACTTAATCATAGCCAACACTTGGTTCAAGAATCATAAAAGAAGGTTGTATACCTGGAAGAATCCTGGAGATACTAAAAGGTATCAGATAGATTATATAATGGTAAGACAGAGATTTAGGAACCAGGTTTTATATTTTAAGACATTTCCTGGGGCAGATGTGGATTCTGACCACAATCTATTGGTTATGAACTGCAGATTGAAACTGAAGAAACTGCAAAAAGGTGGGAATTTAAGGAGATGGGACCTGGATAAACTGAAAGAACCAGAGGTTGTAGAGAGTTTCAGCGAGAGCATAAGGGAACAATTGACAGGAATGGGGGAAAGGAATACAGTAAAAGAAGAATGGGTAAATTTGAGGGATGAAGTAGTGAAGGCAGCAGAGGATCAAGTAGGTAAAAAGACGAGGGCTAATAGAAATCCTTGGATAACAGAAGAAATATTGAATTTCATTGATGAAAGGAGAAAATATAAAAATGCAGTAAATGAAGCAGGCAAAAAGGAATACAAACGTCTCAAAAATGAGATCGACAGGAAGTGCAAAATGGCTAAGCAGGGATGGCTAGAGGACAAATGTAAGGATGTAGAGGCTTGTCTCACTAGGGGTAAGATAGATACTGCCTACAGGAAAATTAAAGAGACCTTTGGAGATAAGAGAACCACTTGTATGAACATCAAGAGCTCAGATGGCAACCCAGTTCTAAGCAAAGAAGGGAAGGCAGAAAGGTGGAACGAGTATATAGAGGGTTTATACAAGGGCGATGTACTTGAAGACAATATTATGGAAATGGAAGAGGATGTAGATGAAGACGAAATGGGAGATAAGATACTGCGTGAAGAGTTTGATAGAGCACTGAAAGTCCTGAGTCAAAACAAGGCCCCGGGAGTAGACAACATTCCATTTGAACTACTCATGGCCTCGGGAGAGCCAGTCATGAAAAAACTCTACCATCTGGTGAGCACGATGTATGAGACAGGCGAAATACCCTCAGACTTCAAGAAGAATATAATAATTCCAATCCCAAAGAAAGCAAGTGTTGACAGATGTGAAAATTACCGAACTATTAGTTTAATAAGTCACAGCTGCAAAATACTAACGCGAATTCTTTACAGACGAATGGAAAAACTGGTAGAAGCCGACCTCGGGGAAGATCAGTTTGGATTCCGTAGAAATGTTGGAACACGTGAGGCAATACTGACCGTACGACTTATCTTAGAAGAAAGATTAAGAAAAGGCAAACCTACGTTTCTAGCATTTCTAGACTTAGAGAAAGCTTTTGACAATGTTAACTGGAATACTCTCTTTCAAATTCTGAAGGTGGCAGGTGGTAAAATACAGGGAGCGAAAGGCTTTTTACAGTCTGTACAGAAACCATGAAAGGTGGCTACACTGAGCCACAGCGCCAAAAATCGCGCCAGAGAGTATTGTTCCGCCGCCTCCACTGGCAGTGATTATTGAGACGCAGCGACAGGCAGTTCTTGCCGAGAAGTTGTGGTGGACACTGCTTGTAGCTGAAGTTGGAATGAGATGGGGTAGTAGTGAGTGTTTGTTCGATGTTTTATGCAGCTATGTGATGGGAGAGATAGCAGATGTTATTCCAATGGAGATATTGTAATGGTCAGAGTGCTTTTCGTCAATATATATGAAGGTAATAAATATTATGTTGTCTATTTATTTGTGTGTCCTGAATAATGTGTCATTACAGGTTCAGTCAACAAAGCATCTGGCTTGTGTTCTTGTATTAGAGTGTAATTCTGGGTTTCTTGCACAATTATAGTATTTCTAATTTTCTTTTATCACGTCAGTATAAATGATATTTAAAAATTCTTGTCTTGTTGAAGAAGAACCGTGCCAGATGTGCGTTGAGTCATACTACCACATACAGAACAGCTACACTTGTGCTTTGTTGGATTCGTAGATTTTATAGTTGCTGGGGACTTAATTGGTTAATTGTGTTAACAGAAATTTTCTTACATTCTTTGTTGTCATTCTATGCAGTCAGATAGCGTAACAATTAGTTGTCAGGGCCAGCCGTTTACGAGACTTGTGTTATCGGACATACAACTACTAAAAATATTTGCATTCATATTATATTTTAATTAAGCCCCCATGTACGTGGCGACCCTGCCAGGATCGTCCCTTGGAATCTTCTGATTGTAAAAATAGTAGACAGTAGTATTGTAGTAGTAATTTGTAGTTTAGTAATTGTAGTCTATTTTGCATGTGTAGATTGGTAATTGTCATTCTTCTATTGTTCGTTAATCGTGTTTGAAGGAAGCATTTCGTGTGATTGATATTGTTGGTGATAAAGTGTCATTGTGTGTAATATTCATATAGTGACGAGTTTTGTATGTTTTGTAAATGATTACGCGATCGATGAAAAAGGCAAAAATGATGAATAGTGAGAATGACGAAATTGTTAACATGGCGAACTCGCCAACAGAGGAAAACAGTATGATGGATAATGAAGTGGAAAACAATGTAAAATAGTCCGGAACCATTTCAAAATTTTTCTCAATCAGAAAATTCACAGAACCCGAGATTAACGACAGAAGATTCTGGAATAGTATCGAATACAGATAGCTTTATGGCTATGCAGAAGGAAGTTAGTTTTGTGGGAAATGTTAGGGGCGAAAAGAATTTCGAACAACTTAACATGGAGCAGTTGATGAGTGCAATATTAAATTTGGGATCTGAATTAAAAACAGTGGCAACACGGTTAGACTCACAAATAGTAACAATTAAAACTGAGATGGGAACAATGGGATCACAGTTACGATCTAAATTAAAAACAGATAGGGAAACAATGGAAACACGGTTAGACTCACTGGGATCACAGTTAGGATCTGAATTTAAAGCAGAGATTGGAACTTTGGAAACACGGTTAGACTCACGAATAGGGACATGTTTCAAAAACATGAAAGATGAATTAAAGAAAGAAATTCGAGAAGAAGTACAACCGATTCTGAATGCTCACAATAATAGATTAGTTTCAGTAGAGATTAGACAAAGGGAACAGGATAGAGAACAGGAAGAAAGAGATCGCGTGATAGTACAGAAATTTTCAGAGTTAAATTTACAACGTGCAAAAGATAAGGAAGAAATATTTGAGAGAATCGAGGAATCCGTACCAAATGACAGACTAAATAACCTAACACAACAGTATGAACAGTTAACTACTAAATGCGTTAATACTGAAACGCGAGTCGCGACACTTACGGAAGACGTAAATAAACAGAAAGAACAAATTGGTGACTTATCGGAAAGAGTGGAGGAGATTTCAGATAAATTGACAAATCTTAGTTTAAATGGGGACAGAGATTCAGATGACACAGCTCCATTGCCATTTTCAGAAACCGAAGAGTACCAGAACATAAATAAGCATGTTGAAAATCAGGGAAAATTGAATGAACGCGTTAAAAGGGAAGTTGAGGCATTACGAAAGCAAGTCAAGCAAATTGAAGGCGAAATCGTAGGAAAATATAGCAGAAGAAATTTAGAATCACAGGTAGCAGAGGGCTTTGAAGAAAGTAATTTATTTCATTTACGGGATGCAACAAGAGAGCGCCAGGCGCGCGAACTAGACAATAATCGACATTCGGACTGGAACAGACGCGGTAGGTCTTTGTCGCCACGAGGCGAAAACTTTGACTATAAACACTTTTTGACTGTTCGGAAATTTAAGATCTTTCGTAATTCTAACAATGACATACATCCATGTTCATGGTTAGATCAATTTACGTACGCACTTCCGCCAAATTTGCCACTAAGTCACAAACTGAAATTTATGTGCAGCTATTAAAGTCCTCAGGGGATTCACTACTCTAAGTGAATATGTGCCGTAGCGAGCATAGGGCCCCGAGCTGTAGTGGTGCTATTTCTCTTTTAGTTTTCTGTACCGCTGCCTACTCTTTTACTATTCTTTGCATCTATCGAAACAACTCTTCAACTATCAATCTATCTAGACAGAAGTAAACAATAACCTGATATGACTATTTTACCTAAATGTGATTTCGGAAATTACCGTTTGGACTTACGGTATCTTCAGCAGCATTCATTCGTAGTTTAAACGAAATTTTACCTGTTTATCTTCGTGACAATATTACTGCATATGTTGACGACATTCTTATTGCTAAACAGTCTTGGAGTGAGCACAACAAAATTTTGGGTCATTGTTACGTATCTTTGCAAGAGTTGGCATTACGGTGAACTTAGAAAAATCTGAATTTGGTCGTTCACAGGTGAAATTTCTCGGTCACATTATTTCTACAGAAGGTATTCTTCCTGATCCAGAGAAATTAGACGCTATTCGTAACTATGCTGTTCCTACCACAAAACGTGATGTTCGTAGTTTTCTTGGTGTCTGTAATTTTCTTAGACGTTTTGTTAGATTGGACGATTTGGCCACACCTCGTTTATGTGAACTATCTGGAAAGAAATCTAATTGGTGTTGGGATGAGGAAGCTCAGTCAGAATTTGAACAACTCCGTGATGCTTTAGTTGCTGCTCCACTTCTTTCACACCCGGATTTATCTAAAGATTTTTGTTTGGCGACGGACTCATCATACAAAGGCCTAGGTGCACATTTATTTCAAGAGATAGAAGATAACGGCGTTGTAGTACAAAGGACTATTGCATTTGGAAGTCGTGTTCTTTCTAAATCAGAAAATAATTATTCGATTTCGGAACTTGAAGCTTTGGCTGTTGTTTGGGCATTTACAAAATTTCGCACATTTTTGTTTGGCAGACATACTAAGGTTTACACCGATCATCGAGCTCTTGAGTTTCTTATGTAGACAAAATTAACTCATGGCAGATTGTCACGATGGGCGTTGTACTTACAGGAATTTGACTTTAGTATTGTTTACATACAGGGTTCTTCAAATATTGTTGCTGATGCTTTATCACGTGCACCTATGGGTTTGAAACAAAGTGCTGAAGAGGACTGCAAGGAAAACAATTATTGTTTGATGTATATTCAAGGTGTTGCGTTTGAGAACTTTATTTCGTCTTCGCTCCAGGACATTGCTAAGGAGCAAAATAAGGATCCAATCTGGAAGGACATTAAGGAGAAGTGGAAGAGAAAGGAAAGCGAAGCGATTAGACAGCATTATTTAGTTCGCAATGACATTCTTTTTAAACGAAAATCGGTCGACAACTCTGTTTGGTTAGTTTGTATTCCTGATGAGTGGGTTAATAAGCTGATTTGGTATACGCATTTCAGTTATGCACACTTTGGTCCCAGAAAATGCTTTCATAAATTACGAGAAAATTGCTACTTCAATAATATGGAAAAACGTATTCGATTTGTTCTTGCCAAATGCAAATTATGTCAAAAGGCTAAGCCGCCGACAGTTTCTCACAGAGCACCGTTGTTTCCTATCATTCCAGCGAAATTAAAGGACATGGCTGCAGTCGATTTGTTCGGTCCAGTGGTTCAATCTACTAATGGTTTTGCGTACATTTTCGTAGCAGTGGAGTTGACATCAAAATATGTGTGTTTTACACCGTTACGCAAAGCAACAGCTCGTTCAGTATCTAATGCTTTCATCAAACATTTTCTTAAAGAAGTGGGTCATGTTGATAAGGTTATATCAGATAATGGATCACAGTTTCGTTCTAAAATTTGGCTTCGTTCTCTACGGCGTCGTAAAATTAAACCAATTTTCATTTCACTTTTTCACCCTCAATCTAACGCTTCAGAGAGATGGATGAAGGAAATCAATAAATTGTGTCGTCTTTATTGTCATCAGAATCACAGAACTTGGGATCAGTATCTTCATATTTTTCAAAACATTCTGAATGAACTTCCTAATGACTCAACTTCTTTACCACCTATACAGATATTAAAAAACAAAGCACCGACAAATCTCATTTCTGAAATCGTTCCTTTTCCGCCTACACGGAAACTGCGGCATTCTGAAGTTGTCAACCTGGCTCTACAAAATATTGCATCTGCGGCTGCTAGAAGCGAGAAATCAGCTAAGCGTCCTGGTCGTTTAAAAATCTTGTCAGTTGGTCAGAAGGTGTTAAGGCTCATCGTTTGTCTCACAAAGGAAAAGGCTTGTGTCGGAAATTTTTTCTGCTTTATAACGGTCCATATAGAATTCGCAAAATTATTCATGATAACACTGTCGAAGTAGAAACTCTTAAATCACGACGCTCTAAGGGAATACATCATATATCTAACGTTAAAATTTTTGTGGAATGATATACTTTTGAAAAATTTTGTAGAATGACATACTTTTGAGAAACTAACAGTTGTATGTAAACACACGGAGAGTACAAGGATACCGCGCTGTGTTTTGGCTGCGGCATATACTCAAAGCAACAGTCAAGTCTGCGCGCCGCACAAGGCAGTCGTTGACCGCAAACAATCACTTCCTACGTCACGCGCCTACAGCTGATCGAGCGCTCAGTGCGAATGCACTGACAGCCGTAAATAAATACACAGTCTAATTTCTCCGACTAAATTCAGTATAAAGCTATAGTGACTTGATGAATTCTGTTATTAACATTCAGTATTTTTCAGGATACGGTTCTCTAAAATATTTAAGAACTTCAGGTAAATTCTGTGCGTGTCCGACGTTAAGACGACTTGCTATCGAGAAAATTTCAGGAAAAATGTCATTTCGAAGAAGAAAGTAATAAACTAAAAAGGTAATTATTAATTGAGTTTATTTTTCAGGTAACATATTTCCACTTAGGTACGTACTTTAGACGTAATTTGCTGCTCGCGATTACGTGATTCATACTTTGTGCTAATTACATGTTCAATGAAATTACTTGTGAAGCGACGTGCTTGCATACGTTAACTGATTTTGACAATGATTATTAATGAACTGGATTGTTACTTGTGTATATTATGCATCGCTTGGCTGCACTGCTTTTTCACTGATGTCATATTTTTAATTATGTGCCTGCTGTGCCTATTTATTTAAATTATAATTGTCACCTGATTAATTGTGCTGATGTGGTTAGGTATGTAAGTTATACTTTGTGATTTATCTGCTTGCGCCTTCATGTTTACTTATTAAGATACGATGCTAATGACCTGTTTAGTACGTAAGATATATGTTTACTGCTATGCGTATGGATTGCACATTTACACATTTCTGCTTGTTGTCATAACTATACTTTAATTTGGTAAATAGCAATGCTGATGTACAGTGTACAAACATAGAGTTTAGGTTACACTATGGTACTAGTTACAGATTGTTCGCTTGGCAGAGCCTCGTTGTAAGAATTGTGCTGCATCCACTTGTTGACATTCTGTTCACTACTGGTATATTTACTCGCTATTGCTTGCCTTGCTTACGCTCAGTGCCTTATATTTTTAAGATAAGAAAATGAACTGCTATAATTCGACGAACGACATTAGTACAAGAAACATCATAGAAGTCACATGAGCTGGAGGTTTTATGAAAGCTGTATAAATGTATGCCAATAGGAAGGAAGCTAACGACATGACATACCAACACAGTTATTACACTGCAGTTTTCGTGAGCAATTGAAATAGGAAGTGACACTTGACACAAGAAATACTCCACATGTTTGCTTCTGTTTGCCATAATTCTTGAAGTGGTGTCCACACTGTGAAAAATTAGGATCATTCACACTCCGTAATCGTACTTAATTACTGAGAGTTATTCGAACTAAGTCTGTTAGAGGTCATGTATGCATTCTTTGTTTATAATTCATAATGAGTAGAAGATTTTGGTCAGATGGATTACACAGAGGTTGTGTGTTGACAGTGTGTCTTCGGATTGTATGGGATAAGGAGGTTTGCATTAGGATTTTATCTGTACTTATTCGAGGAGACTGACTAGAGGAAAGAGTTGTTATGGAAGTGAAATGATACTGGCAATAAGGTTTATATGTATCGACGTATTGAAGAGGTATTATTGAGGTATTGAGATTATATGATGTTGATTGGAGTTTTGGTGTATAAGAGGTAAAGTAAGTGAGGTGCATATTTTTTTTTGTTGGTCTATATGGAACAAGGAGGATGAAGATAGCAGACTAGAACACTAAAATGGAAGGAAGATTGTCTACACACACTTTGTTAAATCACTAAGCAGTATGTACTTTTTTTTTTGGAGAGAGGAAGTTGCATATCTTGGCACACTGACAGTTGTTCAGCAACCGTACATTTTGATCTGGCTCGGCAAACATTGGTCTTGACATGATGACTATGACGTTGACTTAACTATTATTGACTGTTATACATTGCTGCCACTATTACCTGATACACATGATGAACATGAAATTTTGACAGAAGTGCATGTACACAGTTAACACTGTTCAATTACACAGTAGTACTTAATGTGGATGAAAGATGAGTGAGTGTGTTTTGTGTGTTTTCCTTTCCTAATCCTACCCACCTATCTCCTAAATATTATTTTATTTGTTTGTAGTGGCTTGCACTGACACCCATAAATATTATAGGTTTACTGATGTTTGTGTATTTGTAACAGTAATATGACAATTATCTGATATCATTTGTGTGTTTGTTATGATTTGTATGTTTAGTGTAAGAGCATTGTAAAAGCATTTGTATGTGCATTCAAACTATTGTTCATGCTTGAACTGTCTGATTAGTGATGGTGATATTATGGACTGTTACTTGTACTTTTTCTACATGATTGGTGCCACTAGGACATGTTTAATTTCTGCTAATGAACTGTGTGATCAGTGATAGTGAATATTATGGACAGCTGTCTGAACCTACTCCACATTGCTGGGTGCCACTGATGGACTGCTTCTACTGAAATGATGTCACCTGTTGGAGTCTGCACCTGTTCCACAATGCTGGGTGCCACTGATGGACTGCTTCTACTGAAATGATGTCACCTGTTGGAGTCTGCACCTGTTCCACAATGCTGGGTGCCACTGATGGACTGCTTCTACTGAGATGATGTCACCTGTTGCTGTTTGCACCTACTCAACATTGCTGGGTGCCATTGATGAACCGCTTCTACTGAGAAATGTGACTTGTTGCTGTGTGTACCTCTTCAACATTGCTGGGTACCACAAATGGAACTGCTTCTACTGAAATGATGTTACTTCTTGCTGTCTGTACCTCTTCAACATTGCTGGGTGCCACTGAGGGACTGCTTCTACTGAAATGATGTCACCTGTTGGAGTCTGCACCTATTCCACAATGCTGGGTGCCACTGATGGACTGCTTCTACTGAAATGATGTCACCTATTGGAGTCTGCACCTACTCAACATTGCTGGGTGCTACTGCTGGAACTGTCAACCACTTGTTGTGTAAACATTTTATGTGAATATTTGTATAAACTGATTTTTTGTGTATTACTGTTTGTGAAAAGTTATGAGACTCTTACCTGTACATATTCGTCATTGCTGACGCTATTGATTCAACTGTTTAACCACATAATACTTGTGTAAACTATTATGTAAAGTCACATGTATGAAAGAATTTGTATTGCTTAGTGTATTTTGTATATTAGGCTATTGAAAGGTCAGTGCAAAGCCAAAATTTTATCTAGTTATATGATATTTACGTATTAATACCTTTTATTTTTGTTTGTATTTTTTTTGACGAATTTGGTGGTATTTTCACCACCAATGCTGGCAAAAATACCATAAAATTCTAGCCCGTGGAGGAAGGGCATATGAAAGGTGGCTACACTGAGCCACAGCGCCAAAAATCGCGCCAGAGAATATTGTTCCGCCGCCTTCACTGGCAGTGATTATTGAGACGCAGCGACAGGCAGTTCTTGCCGAGAAGTTGTGGTGGACACTGCTTGTAGCTGAAGTTGGAATGAGATGGGGTAGTAGTGAGTGTTTGTTCGATGTTTTATGCAGCTATGTGATGGGAGAGATAGCAGATGTTATTCCAATGGAGATATTGTAATGGTCAGAGTGCTTTTCGTCAATATATATGAAGGTAATAAATATTATGTTGTCTATTTATTTGTGTGTCCTGAATAATGTGTCATTACAGGTTCAGTCAACAAAGCATCTGGCTTGTGTTCTTGTATTAGAGTGTAATTCTGGGTTTCTTGCACAATTATAGTATTTCTAATTTTCTTTTATCACGTCAGTATAAATGATATTTAAAAATTCTTGTCTTGTTGAAGAAGAACCGTGCCAGATGTGCGTTGAGTCATACTACCACATACAGAACAGCTACACTTGTGCTTTGTTGGATTCGTAGATTTTATAGTTGCTGGGGACTTAATTAGTTAATTGTGTTAACAGAAATTTTCTTACATTCTTTGTTGTCATTCTATGCAGTCAGATAGCGTAACAATTAGTTGTCAGGGCCAGCCGTTTACGAGACTTGCGTAATCGGACATACAGCTACTAAAAATATTTGCATTTATATTATATTTTAATGAAGCCCCCATGCAACCAGATGGCAGTTATAAGAGTCGAGGGGCATGAAAGGGAAGCAGTGGTTGGGAAAGGAGTGAGACAGGGTTGTAGCCTCCCCGATGTTATTCAATCTGTATATTGAGCAAGCAGTAAAGGAAACAAAAGAAAAATTCGGAGTAGGTATTAAAATTCATGGAGAAGAAGTAAAAACTTTGAGGTTCGCCGATGACATTGTAATTCTGACAGAGACAGCAAAGGACTTGGAAGAGCAGTTGAACGGAATGGACAGTGTCTTGAAAGGAGGATATACGATGAACATCAACAAAAGCAAAACGAGGATAATGGAATGTAGTCAAATTAAGTCGGGTGATGCTGAGGGAATTAGATTAGGAAATGAGACACTTAAAGTAGTAAAGGAGTTTTGCTATTTAGGGAGTAAAATAACCGATGATTGTCGAAGTAGAGAGGATATAAAATGTAGACTGGCAGTGGCAAGGAAAGCGTTTCTCAAGAAGAGGAATTTGTTAACATCGAGTATAGATTTAAGTGTCAAAGTCATTTCTGAAAGTATTTGTATGGAGTGTAGCCATGTATGGAAGTGAAACATGGACGATAACTAGTTTGGACAAGAAGAGAATAGAAGCTTTCGAAATGTGGTGCTACAGAGGAATGCTGAAGATAAGGTGGGTAGATCATGTAACTAATGAGGAGGTATTGAATAGGATTGGGGAGAAGAGAAGTTTGTGGCACAACTTGACAAGAAGAAGGGATCGGTTGGTAGGACATGTTTTGAGGCATCAAGGGATCACAAATTTAGGAGGGCAGTGTGGAGGGTAAAAATCGTAGAGGGAGACCAAGAGATGAATACACTAAGCAGATTCAGAAGGATGTAGGTTGCAGTAGATACTGGGAGATGAAGAAGCTTGCACAGGATAGAGTAGCATGGAGAGCTGCATCAAACCAGTCTCAGGACTGAAGACCACAACAACAACATTGTGTATATGTCTATGTTATAGAGTCAGATCGTTCAGATACTTTTGCACAGAAAATTAATTGATTATTACAAATACCCAAGCACTGAGCTAGAATGGAGAGCATATCTACATCTAAATCTACATCTACATCTACATCTACATTCATACTCCGCAAGCGACCTGACTGTGTGTGTGTGGCGAAGGGTATCTTCAGTACCTCTATCGATTCTCCCTTCTATTCCAGTCTCGTATAGTTCGTGGAAATAAATATTGTCGGTATGCCTCTGTGTGGACTCTAATCTCTCTGGTTTTATCCTCATGGTCTCTTCGCGAGATATACGTAGGTGGGAGCAATATACCGCCTAACTCCTCGGTGAAGGTATGTTCTCGAAACTTCAAGAAAATCCCATACCGAGCTACTGAGCGTCTCTCTTGCAGAGTTTTCCACTGGAATTTATCTGTCATCTCCGTAACGCTTTCGCGATTACTAAATGATCCTGTAACGAAGCGCACTGCTCTCCGTTGAATCTTCTCTATCTCTTCTATCAACCATATCTGGTACGGGTCCCACACCGGTGAGCAGCATTCAAGCAGTGGGCGAACAAGCGTACTTGAGCCCACTTCCTTTGTTTTCGCACTGCATTTCCTTAGGATTCTTCCAATAGATCTCAGTCTGGAATCTGCTTTACCGGCGATTAATTTTATATGGTCATCCATTTTAAATCACTCCTAATGCCTACTCGCAGATAATTTATGGAATTAACTACTTCCAGTTGATGACCTGCTATATTGTAGCTAATTATTAAAGGATCTTTCTTTCTATGTATTCGCAGCACATTACACTTGTCTACATTGAGATTCAATTGCCATTCCCTGCGCCATGCGTCAATTCGTTGAAGATCCTCCTGCATATCAGTACAATTTTCCATTGTTACAACCTCTCGATATACTACAGCATCATCTGCAAAAAAGCCTCAGTGAACTAGCGATGTTATCCACAGGGTCGTTTATGTATATTGTGAATAGCGACGGTCCTACGACACTCCCCTGCGGCACAACTGATGTCGGTCTTACTTCGGACGACTTCAATCCATTGAGAATGACATGCTGCGTTCTGTTGTCTACGAACTCTTCAATCCAATCACTCAACTGGTCTGATAGTCCATATGCTCTTACTCTGTTCATTAAACGACTGTGGGGAACTCTACCAAACGCCTTGCGGAAGTCAAGATACACGGCATCTACCTGGGAACACGTGTCTATGGACCTGTAAGTCTCGTGGCCGAACAGCGCGAGCTGGGTTTCACACTATTGTCTATTTCGAAACCCATGCTGGTTCCTACAGAGTGGATTTCTAGTCTCCAGAAAAGTCATTATACTAGAACATAATACGTGTTCCCAAATTCTACAACTGTTCGACTTTAGAGATTTAGGTCTATACTTCTGCTCACCTCTTCGACGTCCCTTCTTTAAAGCGGGGATGACCTGTACCCTTTTCCTATCTTTTGGAACGCTACGCTCTTCTAGAGACCTACGGTACACCTCTGCAAGAAGGGGGGCAGGTTCCTTCTCGTACTCTGTGTAAAATCGAACTGGTATCCCATCAGGTCCAGAGTAAATTCCTCTTTTGAGCGATTTTAGTTAATTGTCATCTATTTCGATATCTAACATTTTGTCATCTGTGCAACAATCCAGAGTAGGAACTACAGTGCTGTCTTCCTCTGTGAAACAGCTTTGGAAAAAGACATTTAGTATTTCAGCCTTTAGTCTGTTATCCTCTGTTTCAGTACCATTTTGGTCATAGAGTGTCTGGACATTTTGTTTTCATCCACTTAACGCTTTGACATAAGACCAAAATTTCATAAGATTTTCTGCCAAGTCAGTACATAGAACTTTACTTTCGAATTCGTAGAACCCCTCTCGCATAGTCCTCCTCACGCTACTTTTCGCTTCGTGTAATTTTTGTTTGTCTGCAAGGCTTTGGCTATGTTAACGTTTGCTGTGAAGTTCCCTTTGCTTCCGTAGCAGTTTACTCGGTTGTTGTACAACGGTGGCTCTTTTCCATCTCTTACGATGTTGCTTTGCACATACCCATCTAATGCATATTGTACGATGGTTTTGAACTTTGTCCACTGATCCTCAAGACTTTCTGTACTTGAGACAAAACTTTTGTGTTGAGCGTCAGGTACTCTGTAATCTGCTTTTGGTCACTTTTGCTAAACGGAAAAATCTTCCTACCTGTTTTAATATTTCTATTTACGGCTGAAGTCACCGATGCTGTAACCGCTTGATGATCGCTGATTCCCCGTTCTGCGTTAACTGTTTTAAATAGTTCGGGTCTGTTTGTCACCAGAAGCTCTAATATGTTATCGCCACGAGTCGGTTCTCTGTTTAAATGCTCAAGGTAGTTTTCAGATAATGCACTTAAAAAGTTTCACTGCATTCTTTGTCTGTACCACTCGTTATAAACGTTTGAGTCTCCCAGTCTATATCCGGCAAACTAAAATCTCCACACAAAACTATAACATTGTCGGGAAATCTATTCGAAATATTTTCCAAATTTTCCTTCACGTGTTCTGCCACAACAGCTGCTGAGGTAGGGGGCCTATAGAGACTTACAACTTCCACGTTTGGCCTTCACCCAAATTATTTTACATGACGGATCTTCGTCAATTTCATTCGACACTATTGCACTTTTTATTGCTATAAACACGCCTCCTCCTTCACTGTCCAGCCTGTCTCTGCAGTATACATTCAAATCTGAGTTTAGAATTTCATTACTGTTTACATTTAGTTTCAGTCAACTTTCCGTTCCTGGTACCATGTGGGCATTATGACCGTTTGTTAATGAGAGCTGTTCTGGGACCTTTCTACAGACGCTCCTGCATTTTACTATTTCCACCTTAATATGATCGTTGACTTTTGCGTTTTGCCTACTGCTACCTTGTCACGACTTAGGTGGCGTCTTGTCGGGCCTAGGGAGGGAGTTCTTTAACCGAAATAACCCACATGTGCAACCCACACATACTCCACTACCCTTGTAGCCGTATCCTGCGTGTAGTGCACGCCTGACGTATGCAGGGCGACTCTACATTTCTCCAACAAATAGCGGAGGTCCAGAAATTTGCAACCCACATTTGCATTGAATCGTCTGAGCCTCTGGTTTAAGCCTTCCACTCGGATCCAAACCAGAGGACCGCGATCGGTTCTGGGAACGACACTACAAATAGTTAGCACAGATTCCACCACACGAGCGAGGCTTTCAGCCTTCACCAACTACCGCCTGTACGAACTGAGGATGACCTCTGAACCCAGACGGCAGGAGTCATTGCTGCCGACATGAGCAACAATTTGCAGTTGGGTGCATCCAGTGCTCTCTATCGCCGCCGGCAGGGCCTCCTCCACATCTCGGATGAGACCCCCCAGCAAGCAGACAGAGTGAAAACTGACCTTCTTCCCCTACCTTTCTGCTGTCTCCCTATGGGGCTCCATCACTCACCTAACACTGGAGCTCCCAATCACTAACAAACACTTCCCCCCGTATGCCTGCTCGGACCTTGCCGAAGGAGCGCCCACATGTCCACTCACAGGCAAAGCACGCGGTGCCACACAGCCAGCCCCCACATTGACCCTCTGCCTCGTGCCGCTACACTCTGAGGCAGCAGTCTGAAGGCTGACCATGGCCATCAGCACGTTCAACTGTTCACGAACAGTGACCAGCTCCTCCTGCGTCTGTACACAGGAGTCACACATCCCATCCATCCTAAGAAATCAACAATTAACTGTAGAGAGTTAAGAAATCAACTTTTAACTAGACTGCTAATTCACTAAAGGCGGCTGATATCTGACTAAACTGTGGTTACTAGACACTTCTTGTTGGAAACAATGAAAATAAGCACTAACTGTCTCTGGACTGTATTCAAAACAAACACGAAACTTATGGAACTCTGTTAGTAGTACTCGAAAATGAAAACTTCCTAAAAGCAAGAACACATGGAAAAAGAAGTGACAAGTAAGAAAAACACAGTTAATACTTAAATTTACGTAGCTTGCTGCACAGCAGATGTGATGCAGACAGCAATTACGAAGACAGCGATGGGATCCGCTTCATCCTCGGAAGTGCAGACAGCAAATTATAGTGTGCACACAGTCGAGTTATAGAAATTCGATATGTGAAATTCCTCAAGGGTGGGGACCAAGCTAGCTCACCATTAGCCCTCTGAGGCCCAATGCAATAGGCTGTGAGCGTGATGATCGATGTGTGCTCCCATGATAGTGTAGCAGGGAAGGAAATCCAGGAAAGTTGGGGTTGACGTCGGCGAAATTTAACAAATGCAACTGCTTGAGCAGCGGCATACTAATACTGATTTCATCAGTTCAAGGAATACCAATGCTGATGTCAACAGTTTTTGAACCAGAACTCTCAGTGACCCACTACTTCCATCATAAAGATTAGATAAATTCTAGAAAAGGAGAGGCATATAGTATGTCACATCGGTGGCATTCGTTACGTTATGTATTAAAAATTATATATATATATATATATACTTTATGTGGTGTCACCGCCGGACACCACACTTGCTAGGTGGTAGCTTAAATCGGCCGCGGTCCATTAGTACATGTCGGACCCGCGTGTCGCCGCCATCAGTACTTGCAGACCTAGCGCCACCACATGGCAGGTCTAGAAAGACGGACTAGCACTCGCCCCAGTTGTACGGACGACATTGCTAGCGACTAGACGTACGAGGCCTTCCTCTCATTTGCCGAGAGACAGTTAGAATAGCCTTCAGCTAAGCACATGACTACGACCTAGCAAGGCGCCATTAGCCTTACCTACTTTGAGAGTTAGTATAAATGTCTCAAGAAGAACGCTGTATTCATCAGAGAATAAAAGTTAAGTATAAAGCAACTACGTACTTTTCTTGCTACCATTCAATAGTTATCCTGTTCCAGAATTCACGCCCGTCTGCATTACATCGCGTGCCTTTCGGCTACCTCCGAGTGGCGTGGCTCTTGCTATGCCACAACAGTTTGGCGACGAGGATGGGATATGTCATAAATGCCCAAGGCATCCATCCGAGTCCAGAGCACCTCCGTGCCATACAGGACTTGCCTTCGCCGCAAAATGTGAAGCAGCTACAGAGTGTGTTGGGAAAAATTAACTATTATCATAAATTTCTTCCTCATGCCTCTTCCATTTCAGCTCCGCTTCATCGCTTACGCCGTAAAGGTGTTCCGTTCGTCTGGTCGACGGAATGCGAACGCGCCTTTCGCCAATTGAAATCGGCGTTGCTTTCAAATACTTGCCTTACGCCATTCGATCCCCAGAAACCCCTTTTGTTGATGGTAGATGCATCGGATTTCGGGATCGGTGCTGTGCTTGCGCACAAAGATGGTTCGCATGATCGCCCTATTGCCTTTGCGTCCAAATTGCTCTCGTCAGCGCAAAGAAATTATTCCCAGATAGAGAAAGAAGCTTTGGCTCTCGTGTTTGGTGTTACGAAGTTTCACGATTTCTTGTATGGTCGTCACTTTACCATCATTACAGACCACAAACCCTTGACATCGCTTTTTCATCCGAACAAGCCTGTACCTCCACGTACAGCGCAGAAATTCATTCGCTGGTCTCTTTTCCTCTCGCAGTACCGCTACGATATCTTGTACCGGTCCACTGCTAAGCACGGAAACGCAGATGCGTTGTCCCGTTTGCCTGTTGCCGAGGATAAAGCATTCGATTCTTCCGAGCTTGCTTGCATGTTCATTGATGCGGACACTGATGACGTGGTCGAATCGTTTCCGATTGATTTTCGTCGTGTAGCTACAGCCACAGCTGCAGACCCTGTCCTTGCTACCGTTTTGCGTTTTGTTGCTACACAATGGCCCTTGTCGAAGTCACGGATCGAGGATCCGTTGGTTCGCAGATTTTTTGCTCACAAGGAGAGACTTTTTGTACGACGTGGTGTTTTGTTGTTGCGTTCTGATAATGATCAGTCTAGGGTCGTGGTCCCACGTTCGTTACAGTCATCTGTCTTAAAGCTTCTCCACCAAGGACATTGGGGTATAGTGCGTACGAAACAACTTGCTCGTCAGCACTGTACTTGGTTCGGAATCGATGCTGCGATTACGAATATGTGCTCTTCTTGCATGGCGTGTGCCGAACAACAATCCGCACCACCGCGGAAATTCTTTGCATGGCCGAAAGCCACTTCCCCTTGGCAACGCTTACACATAGATTTTGCTGGTCCATTCTGGAATGCTCGATGGTTGGTTGTTGTCGATTCCTTCAGTAATTTTCCTTTTGTTGTCCGGATGTCTTCCACGACGTCCTCTGCCACCATCCACGCGTTGTCTGCTATCTTTTGCTTTGAAGGTCTTCCGCAGACTATTGTTTCTGACAATGGTCCGCAATTCATGTCCGCAGAATTTCAGTCATTCTGCAAGGCCAATGGTATTCAACATCTGACATCCGCGCCGTTTTCGCCTCAGTCAAACGGTGCCGCTGAACGTTTGGTCCGGACTTTCAAGTCACAGATGTTGAAGTTGAAAGAGTCGCATTCTCGGGAGGACGCGTTGTTGCTCTTTTTGTCTTCGTATCGCTCTCAGCCCCGCGATGGTCGCTCGCCGGCTGAGTTGCTTCACGGTCGTCCTCATCGAACCTTGATGTCTTTGCTGCATCCGCCGCATCAGGTTCCTGTGCAGCGGCAGACTCCTGCTTTTGCTCCTGGCGACGTGGTATTCTATCGCAACTATCGCGGTTCACGGCGTTGGCTCGCAGGGCGCATTCTTCGCTGCCTCGGCCGCGCGATGTATTTGGTTATGGGGGCCCCTGGTGAGGTGCGTCGGCATCTCAATCAGCTGCGCCTCTGTCGTCGCCTGGGTTCTGCCGCTCCCCGTCTGCTTTCAGCGACGGAGCCGTCCGGTCAGCGCCCTGGGGACCCATCTACTGGCTCGCCTCATCCCCAGGTGTTACCGACGATGCCTTCCATTCTGCCCCATGGCGTCGCGCCGCCGCTGCAGCCGCCGCCGCTGCCGCCCGCAGAGGACGCTTCGCTGCAGCCGCCATCCGCCTCCCTGGGTCACGCGCCGCCGATCGCCTCCCGTGACCAGCTGTCCTCCGCCATGGACCTCTTGCCCGCTCCGGACCACATGGCGTCATCGCGCGTCGGATACCCCGACGCAATGGAGGTCGACCCTTCGGACACCCCTGTCTCATTACGGGCGCATACGCCGCATGTTGACGTGCACCCTGGAGTAGGTTTCCAGGCGTTTCCTAGCTCCCCTCGGACCGAATGGCCGGGTGCGGGTGGCACAGCCTCGCCTGTTGTTAGGCTCCCCACCTCGTCGCATACGTCAACATGGGGCCCTCCCCACGGCGGGCGGAAGCCTTATCACACGACCGTTCGCCGATTTGCGGGGGAGGAATGTGGTGTCACCGCCGGACACCACACTTGCTAGGTGGTAGCTTAAATCGGCCGCGGTCCATTAGTACATGTCGGACCCGCGTGTCGCCGCCATCAGTACTTGCAGACCTAGCGCCACCACATGGCAGGTCTAGAAAGACGGACTAGCACTCGCCCCAGTTGTACGGACGACATTGCTAGCGACTAGACGTACGAGGCCTTCCTCTCATTTGCCGAGAGACAGTTAGAATAGCCTTCAGCTAAGCACATGACTACGACCTAGCAAGGCGCCATTAGCCTTACCTACTTTGAGAGTTAGTATAAATGTCTCAAGAAGAACGCTGTATTCATCAGAGAATAAAAGTTAAGTATAAAGCAACTACGTACTTTTCTTGCTACCATTCAATAGTTATCCTGTTCCAGAATTCACGCCCGTCTGCATTACATCGCGTGCCTTTCGGCTACCTCCGAGTGGCGTGGCTCTTGCTATGCCACAACACTTTATATATTTTTATTTTTATTTTATCAGCATGAGTGGTGCATGGTGTGGGTTCCTGTTGTCATGTCCTAGTTCATGAATCACGGGCAACGTGTGAGTGGCCAAGTAAGTGGTCCCGACAGTCAGGATACCAGTTGCTTTGGAATAAGGCTGGGCATATCGGACATATTCTGAGTCGTGGTCGCCTTTGTGCTCATACGGCAAAGAAAACCAAATCCACCGGTTGGTCCCTCAACTGTTAGGGGTAAAACTCAATGGGACTCGGGGCAAGTAATGCTAGCAACCTGCTTCCCTGGTACTTTAAATGTGACGCTGGCAACAATCACAGCAAAATGCCTCGGACCTTTGGAGCACTCAGTAGGGGATCATGGAGGAATTTTATAAGGGAGACTACACTCAAGACTGAACGCTGAAAGGCATAATCAGTCTTAAATGATGATGATGATTTATCAGCATGATTTTTCTCTCAGGGATATTGTCTTTTATTTTCACTTTTATTTATGTGCATAAGTAAATATGAAACGGGCTCTTGAAGGGCCTCAGTTATTCACGTACCAACTGTAGATTTTGAACGTGGTGACTAAAATATAGTTGCCGTTAACTGAATTGAATGTAATTTGGTTAATTTCTATTTATAGATTGCAAAGCAAGGCTCGAGATAATTTCGATTATTGCCGTGGAGCATCCAAGATAAAACTTACTGAACTCACGGCATCTGTATAATTTAAAAAATGAACTTTAACATAAATTAATTATCTGTTGCAATTTAAAAAGGTTCTTACAACGAAATCTCCCGCATTTACATTTACTGTTAACATCTTGAAAACTAAAACAATAGTTCGGCGCGTAATAGCCGACCAGAGGCTGCATTGGAAGATGACCTTCCCGCAGAGCAAATTACTGAAAAAATGCTTATTAAAAATACTTAGCCGCTCAATGGCTGCTTTCTGTATAGCGGAACAAAACAGCCTGAGTGTCAGAAAATACGTCCTTTATCATCAGCCGTACAATCGCGTCTCTTTCGATCCTTTTTTTATTTTCATAGACATTAAATAAAGATGCTACTCTTAAATTATCGCAGCATATCAGTTGTTTCAAGAACATTAACTGTATCTTTTTTATTAATTATATTCCTAAAATACTTAACTACGGTTTACAACCGATAAAAGTATCATGGGCGCACTAGTGAGGGTGTACGTAATAAAGTCCACTTATAACTCTGCAACAGCATTTACGTAGCTTATGAATTCAAATACCAAATTTGGTTTATTGCGTACTATGCCCCAACAGAACAAATAGTCCTGTCACGTAAAAGCCACGTATAACACTACCGTCCGCTACTGCTATACCATAACCTTAAAGTTGGAAGCAGGTCGTGAAATAAAACTATCTTGTTAAAGCAATTGTGGTATAAAGCAACAGAGCAGTGTTACCCTCTGAGAGGAATTTTGTTATGTTGATCGTGTTGTACCTAACGGAGGTGGCTTATCGGAAATCAAAGTCAGAATTACGTAAATATTCGAACAGTAACAACAATATTTTTGCCTAGCTATACTGTTTAAAGACTAAGGAAAACGGTCGCCAGCCTAATTAGGCAAGAGAAAGATTAACGTTCTCGTTTAAGAAAGTAGTTATGAGTAACTTTAACGGATAAACACAACCTATACTTGGTCACACGCGAGTGCAATTAACTCTGACACATACATATGTTTACAGTAAGATTGAAGCTAGCAGCTAGAGCAGCACAAACTATTTGCAAGCATATAACTGATACCGAAACACTGTTACTGTCAGGACTTGTTCAAACTGAATGGTCTTTACAACATTACTATTAACATTCACTGCAGGATCATAAATTGGACATAGATTAAGTCTCTCTCATTTAAATACTTTACTATTTAAAATGAAAGTTAATTTTAATCCACTAACATGTTGCTTCTCACTATCTTTTGAATAAAGAAATTATAGTTTTCCTGTTTCTTTTTACCTAGCATTAGCACAATAGACAAACTGTGGATCCTGTTATACTATTAATATGCACTTCCAATACACAAGAGAGACAAACACTTAGTAATCATGAACATATAACTTTCTACTATTGCAGTTTTCCACTTTTACTACAGTGAAACACCATGTTGACAAATTTGCAAGAAACAGACTCACCTTTTAAAATGTAATACAGGTATGACTATGATCATTCACTAAGCAAAACTTTATAAGCTTCAGTCTTAAGAACTTTTAATTTGAAGTTGGCAACAACACATTAATAAGCAGTTTTACTAGGAAAATTATTTTCATCAAGCATCATTAACTTTAACTCACTCTCTTGCCACATTAACTTTAACTTTCTTTTTACTATGTTCAAGAGGCATCAATTAGCAAAACACTGGGCTTTAATGTTCTTTCAGTAAGGACACTCGGAAATCACTTTAGTTCAAACGGAGAGGAACCTGAGAGGTGTTATGATAAGGAGAAAAATCAAGGTAGGTACATAAATTCAGATATAAATTACCTTATATTTGAGCACACTAACACATCCATTAAGCTAATCCTTCACTGTACATTACTATAGTGCCCCATTACAGTGATTGCGCAATGAGGTGGCGATTGCATGTTGGTAGGTGGAATTGCAGGTAGAATTGCTGGACTCTGTCGTTTCTTGGTGTCGATGATAGATACAAATTCCAGAGTAGTTCCAGCTATTTATCTATCCATCCGAGGCGTTGGAAAGTAGCAGAAAAAGCCTCTCTCTGAACCAGCACAATATGCATCTTTTACATGGTAGTGCACAGTTTGGCAGCTCGTTCCCGACTGACTCTTGTTCCACCTTTTCTACCTAGGCCAACCACAATTTGCGCGCGCAACACAGTTCCGTTCCCGAGGGGAACCACAACACCTTTTACATACAAACTAACTAAGAACCCTAAGTGAGGATCAGCAGTTTACATAACAGCAACCAAATGCATTAAATAAAACAGAACATTTGCACATATTGACATTTCTACAAAAAAATTATTCACACAGAAATTACACTAATATACAGTAAGTTTTGTTCCCTCCAAATGGGACAAAGAATTTAAATGACAGATACACTACATTGCATAGAATCAAATCATGACATCAAAGTTTGTACAAAGAAAGGAGTATACAATTTTGTGTTATCTATCAATCAAACACGTTTACAGAAGCTTAACGATGTAATATTAAATGAAACAAAAGCAAAATAAATCAGTAGAGTGTTAGAGCTATGGTGTTACACACTGTTTATGTACAGGCTCACTACAGTTTTAAATTTAGTTTTGTGGATGGCCAAAAGTTTATGTTTGGCCCACCTATTACAATTTACTGTTCAATACTCTGTTTATAACACAGTTATGGGTGTCACACATAATTCACAATTACAGGTGAGTATGTCTAGCAGTGCCATCTGTCTTTCTGTTTTATTATGAATAGGAACAATCCGGTATCTTACAGACCCAAGGTACTTTGACTTACACTCCCTCATTCGGGTTACAGGCGTAAGGGAAATAAATGGGTCAAAAAAACCCCGCCCGGAGCCTTCGGATTGTTATTGTGGTTAATTATGATTTACATTGAATGTGTAGCACCTGCACACAAATTAACAGACAAATACACACATATACATTTACATTACAAAAAATCATCATTGAAACATGAAATTACATAACGTACAACAGTCTTTTTTTGTTTTGTACAGATAGTTGTTTTAGTCTTTGTGTTTTTGACTGTTACAATTTTACATGGTGTATCAGTTCATCGTCGCCTACAACATTTTTGGATCTGATCGAAGTAAACGTTGCCGAAGGCGATTTGTTGCTGGTCTGGCGGTGCGTCGCTGCTGGCGTAGACGGTAGCGAGTGTAATCTCTCGTTGCAGCCGGCGCCGGTTCGTTGGCCCAAGCGGTGGCGTAGGCGTGGCCCCGCGTCCGCTGCACGGACAGGACAACCACCGATCGCTCGCTGCGTCACCCAACCTGTAAACATTTCACCGAGTATCAGTTCATCAGCATAATAAAGTAAATATATCTGCTGTAAGAGTTGGAAGGAAATTCATTAGTTTCCCAAACACTCTACAGTCACTCGTGTTCACTGTTTACGAAATGCATTGTAAGAATATACGAGCGAACGAGTTCCAGGTGTTTAAATAAGTTCTGGTCCGAAATCACACATTTTACTCTGTTTTAACATAACTGTAGTTTTAAGCTAAGTGTTCACTAGGACGCCGTACGCACTGTCACTATGGTGAGTGTTCAGTTGAGTATGTCGCGGTGACACTTTTCGCTTCACACCACCTGGCCTGCGTCGCTTCTAGCGTGCATCTGCCGGTCCGGAATCCACAGTTCGCTGTGCGCTACCTATAGCGTATTTTCACAGTCCACTGCTATTCCTCCGTTTATCAGAAGTCTCACTTCTTTGCCGAAACATTTATCCACACTGTAAATGTCTACCATGTTTTGCATCTAAATTGTTTTCTGAAAAAGGCACACCATTTGATCTACTAATTTTTATTCTTTTGTTCACTATACTTTCAGAACAGTCTTCCACTGTTAAACACAGTCACACCTGTTGTGTTCATGCACAGTTAATTGTTCACACAATTATGTCGTTCCAATTTGTAGTTCAGTTTATCCGTCTTTCCACTATTTGAGCATTCGGATACTCACTTTTAAATTGGAACATGGTTTATTGCATTTTTCTTGAATTACTAATAAATATGCTTTCCATTTTACATGTTAATGTTATATATATATACATAGATATGTTACAATTAGAGTTCCTTCTAGGTCTGTTTATCACTTAGTATTCAGTGATTGACCTAGATGTCACCTCTTATTTAAAGTGTTGACCAGTTGGTCATACTGGACCCGTGAGTTCAGTAGGTTTTATGACATGTGTATTATTTATTCATTCAGCACTGATTCAGAAACTTTAGTCATTGTTGCGTTTGAAGCTGCCTTGCTTGCGCACGGGTGTACCTGCAAGCGCCTTCAAACAGGAATCAGTCAGGAAGTTAAGAGATATTATTCTGTTTGAAATTTTTTATTACGCGAATTCTCGCATCTGTGCAGCGATTCGCTGTTAATGTGCGCGTCCGATGACCATGCACAATGGTTCCTCCATTTTCAAGGTTTATCCTGTGCAGAGCATCCTTCCGCAGATTCATTTGCTAATCTCTTTTCTGTCACGGCACTTGTGTAAGTGCAGAATTCTCCTTCTGTTATAACTCACTCATCCATACACTTAGCAACTACTCTACATGTAACAAGCACAAGTATAATATTAAATAAACATTAAATAAATCTTACTAACTAGGCATACAACTTACACCTACCTTTACACACTACACATTTTAGACTTAAACTCTTATGTATCCCTGGATATAAACGGTTTTATTATTTGCCACCGCAGCATTCTCTGAATTTCTCTCCCCACGGTTTCTCTTTTCGACCACGGCATTGAATAGGAGGCACGGCAGAAACTTTGGTGAGGTTTTACTTGCATGTCGAACTCATACTCTTTTACTATCCCAAGTTTTTCTGAAAACACTTGTACAAATTGGTTCAGCACTTGGCTCAAACGAGATTGCTGCGACAGGCTCAGGTACGAAGATTCGGCTACCCTTGATGCAATACGTTGCTTAATAATGGCATTTTCCCGTTCCTAACAGGGGTCCGATTCGCTGTTGTCTTGATTTACAACATAGTTGTTGTGATTCAACGCGTCAGGATCCTGTAAAGTTACCCTGACGTTCCGGCAGTAACTCACAAACGCGTCCGAAGTCCTCATTAATGCCAGAACAATTTGTCGGTTTAGATAGGTTAAGGTGCATCTGGCGCGGAAGAGGTCAATTTTTGCGTTCAATTACTTAAGCGCGTCAAGGCCCAGGATGTAAGGTACTGTGAGATTTTTGACCACCAGGAATGATCACAGTATGGCTTCGTTTTCCACGGCAATCTCTGCCTGCACCTGATTATTAGCTGCACCCTGCCCGTAGGGCACCTACTATCCTATAATTTTCTACTGGCAGGCTCGGTAACTTTTTCACACGATCCACGCACTTGAATAACTGCTCATCAATACAAGAATCACTCGCCCCTGTATGCAATATTATTATTACTTCGACCCCATTTATCTTTGCCACAAAGGCAGCGTGCACTTGTTCTATTTCTTCTTGGTCCGCAGATCGCGGATCAACTGTCAGTTCATCTTTCATCTCGCATCCGTGATTGTAACGGAGCAAATTCACCCCCACATTCTGTCTGCTCCCCTCTTTCATCTTGCTGACCGTCTGGGAAGGGCCTACAGGGGTCGGCCAGAGTTTCACGGCCTGTCGCACCCTGCCGACACGTGATCAGACACATCGGTCATTGGAACGTTATCACTCACAACTGGTGACGTGCACTGCGGTGCATACACGTGTGACTGATTGTTCGGAGGCTGAGGTGGAGGCGGTGCCATCGGGATGACATTGATGTGACTAACAGGCACATGACCTGACGACGTGTTTTGATGTGCCTGCCAGTTTACTGGCCCTGCCCGTTGCCACTGCTAGTTGTTAGTTCTCATATTTTTATTGCCGAAGTTGGAGTTTCCTCTCCCTTCACCTCATCTCTCTCGATTGTAGTTTTCTCCACCTCTTTTTGGTGAAGACGGGTTTGACTGACCATGCTGGTACGTATTGCATCTAGTGCTGTGCCTTTAACCATCCACAGGGGCACAGTATTCATAGTGTTTCATTTCTTAGTTAAGTTTTCCCATTGAGAATATTCGTCACTCTTTGAATACCCGTTCTTACGAGGGCTATTATTGGATTGATTTTTTCCTTTACAGTTCGCTTGTCCGTTGTCTGTACTCCCCTGATCTCCCTGCCTGGCATCCTCGTGTATTAAATCGAGGGAGTCTGTGGTTGCCACAAACAACTCCAAGTCCGTGTCAGGGACGTGTACGAGTTTCTCTCTTATCGTTATAGGCAGTTTACCCTTCAAAATTCTTAGAACGTGCCTGGCAGGCATGGGTTCGTCCCAGTGTCTTATTTTGTTCAGGTATCTATCAAAATATTTTCTCAAGTTACCTGAACGGGGATTGAATGGTTCCGTGTTATACACTTATTTCCGGAATCGCTCCTGAAATGACCTGGACCAGTATCTGGCAAGAAATTTACTTTCGAATTCAGACAACGACGGACACTGCTCCGTGATTTCCATCGCCCACAGTGCCGCGTCGCCTGTGATGGAGGAGATCACAAACTGAACCTTTTGGTGCTCAGTCCATGATGCTGGGAGTACATTCCGAAAACTTTTTATAAATATTACCGGATGGACATTCTTTTTCTCGTCATTAAAAGTCTGGAACTGCCTGTGTTTTAATAGTGATTCCTCGTGCTTTGCTTGCGCTTCATTTGGTAGCGCTACCTCTCCGTTCGCGGCGACAACGCCTGAACAATTGACTGGCGAGTACGATTGCCCTTTATCGCAGTAAGGTTTTTTCCATTCGGCATTCATTTATCGTCACATTTCTGTACTGTGGTTTGTTATAACATGGCGCGTGGGCCTATGACATCTCGGACCGCTCTAATTGAGCTAACGGCTCTTTACGCAGTCGTCGACTCGCCTCTCGCGCGAGTTGGAAATCTCGTCAACCGTTTTAACAGTATCTTTCAATTGACTTTCCAACACACACTGAGCTTTGTCTATTTGACCTAAGCGTTCGTCCAATTGCGTGACCTTCTGTGGAATGTCTTTGTTCTGGTGTACCAACTCAGCCACTTGCTGTTTCACAAAATCGATCTCCTGTGACAAATATGACACTAGCGCCTTGTCACGTTGTTCAAACATTTCATACATTTTTGCCAGGAACTGAACAACGTGCTCCTGTTCCCTGTGTTCGCGTTCAAGGCGTTCCTGTCTTTCCTTTACCTCACGTTGCTTCTCCCTTACATCTAATTGTGCCACAAGTACAGTCAAGAAATCAGCTGATGGCGCAGGTACTTGTACAACATTTGCTGTCGATGCAGTAGCATCCTCCTTCCCTGTGCCAGTAATCGAGTGGATTTCTTTGCTCAATTGAGCTTGATCCTGATCAGTGCCTAATATTTTGTCCCTTTCAGGTTGCCCAGATTCCGGTTGGAAGATGAGAACCCGTCATTGTGGGTGGGTTCCTCACTGGAAACTCTTGTACATTTTCGTCTGTATCATAGCCTGACAGATCTTCCCCCTCTAACCGTTTGTCCTTGCGTGTCTTCACCATTTCGACTAGTATTAATCCTGACTGGTAAGACACGAGTACACACAAAACCTATTTTCCCCCAAAAATGACACACACACAAAATATACTAACTACACAAAGCACATACAAAACACTGAAATCAAGTAAAGCAAAGAAGCTACCTACTACTATTACTACTGAAACTAACAGTTACACTTTCGCACTTGTAATATTTCCGTTGCAAAGTGAAAAATTTTACTTCTGCTGAAACAATACTTTGGCAATCAACTGCACTAGCATTTATTTGATTCACACAGCTGATTGTGTGACCTCAAATCCAGAACACTAATCACTGTCTCAGAATTCTAACACTGATTTTTGTTCAGTAGTAGTTCACTATCCGCCGACGTTAAAACAAATTGAATAAACACTTCTGACAAATTTTAACTCAAGAAGATAAACACAGTGCATGGCCCCCGGATCCATTTTTCCTTTAGTTTCCAGCACAGAAGCGCATGCATATACACCCTTACCTTTATTAGTTATTGTTGCTTGGTGTTGTCTTTATCTCAGTCGAGACAATGGTACGCATCTAGTCAGCTTCATGTCCATATATCTTCACTGTTTGGATCTCGTACAAGTTTTGTATTTTGTGGTATATGGAAATAGATCACATATACGGCATTAATTTCACATACATATAGTTACATACATAAATTTTCTTTTAAATATATTTTTCTAGACGGACACCCATATCTCAGTCAATTTCTGTGAACTTAAAATTGGTACATAAAATTTCAGACCCAACGTTGTTGGGCGCCATTTGTGACGACGGTGGCATTCGTTACGTTATATATATATATATATATATATATATATATATATATATATATATATATATATATATATATATATATATATTACTTACGTGCATAAATAAATATGAAACGGGTTCTTGAAGGGCCTCAGTTATTCATGTACCAACTTTAGATTTTGAACGTGGTGGCTAAAATATAGTTGCCGTTAACTGAACTGAATGTAATTTTGTTAATTTCTTTTTATTGGTTGCAAAGCAAGGCTCGAGAGAATTTCGACTGTTGCCGTGGAGCGTCCAAGATAAAACTTACTGAACGCATGGAATCTGTATAATTTATAAATGAACTTTAACGTAAATTAATTATCCGTTGCAATTTAAAAAGGTTCTTACAACGAAATCTCTCGAATTTACATTTACTGTTAACGCCTTGAAAAATAAATTAATACTTCGGTGCGTAATGGCCGACCAGAGGCTGCATCAAAAGATGAGCTTCTCGCAGCGCAAATTACTGAGAAAATGCAATGAAAAAGTTGTTATATTAACTTAAGTATGTTGTTAAATTAACTTAATTATGTCATGTAATGGGAAAATTTGACTCGTTGCACATCATTACGAAATATCGTATTCATGATCCATGGAACTAGTATTAATCTAATCTAATCTTATTAAATATACTTAGCCACTGCCAGCATTTGAGGTGACAACTATTACAAGGAAATTCATTTTGTAATAATAATAACAAGTTTATTTTAGGAGAATAAAGGATAACTTACATAAAATATGTGTAGCCGCTCAGTGGCTGCCTTCCGTATACCGAAACAAAACAGTCTGTGTGTCATAACATACTTCATTCCTATTCGGCCGTTCAATCGCGTTTCTTTCGATCCTTTTTTTTATTTTCATAGACATTAAATATAGATGCTACTCAATTATCGCTGCATATCAGTTGTTTCAAGAACATTAACTGTATCTTTTATATTCATTATGTTCCTAAAATACTTAACTACGGTTTATAACCGATAAAAATGTCAATATTTATGTGACGTACCGTCACAAGTACCAAGAACACTGCACTAGACCATTAGAGTTGCACCAAAATTTCTGCAGAAAAGAAACGATTCCCAGGTCTTCAGTCGACTGGCAGCTTATTGAGATGCACGTCCAATAGACAGCATCAAAAATAAAAAGTTTGACACATTAACAGTGTACACTTATAGAATCAAGACCATAGCGTTAGTTCAGATTGTATGTTACAAAATATCAAATTAATGTTAGGAACTTGTACTGTAGGTGCTGAATATCTTAGAATGAGCAATGCTGGTACTTTCTTCGTAAGTAATAGATGCTTTCTGCATCGAGGTTGGTTGTGATACATTGAAAATGCAAGAGTGAATCGTTTTTGACGTGCCCATTGTGGATTTTACCACTATCTACATTAAGGACTGTTTCAGAAACTTGAGGACATCCATTTAATGTATGGTGCAGCGGGATTCAATTGCCTGAAAGCAGAACACGTCTACAGGGACAACTTTCACAATAATTGTCACCATAACTGAAAAAAAATGTATCAGTGTGATTAAAAGACAACAACGTACATGCCGTCCAAGTTGTAGAACGCAAGCCCAGGATTTCACTTAAGAAATGTTTGCAGAGTTGAGATTGAGAAGACAAAGTGAATTAAACCTCTCCATTCGGAAGTCATCTAGATTTGTTGTTCTTCGTCTGCATTTGCTGTTTTCGGAAGTCTAATTAGAGAAGGTATCTGTTTCATTCTTCCTATTGTGATATTACCACTATTTTTGCTTGCACATCCCACATTCAGTAGACCTGAATTTTTTCTTCGGTGAATTGCGCAATAGTATGTTATTTGTCATTGTAATTTGCTTGATACCATATCGGGAGAATGAGGGGACTGTATACCACATCAAATGTGATGTCACGTCACTTCCTACATTCGTTGCCTGCGTCAGGTCTAGAGATTCGTTTCTGATTCCGGATTTCTGATACCTGAAATTAAGACGATTTTGACATATTGGGTCGCGTTTGTCCTTGGTTCGCGGTCATAAATAACCAGATCGTCTAAATCTCGTCCATCTACATTGATGGAATATGTAGTTTCTCAAGTTTCAGTAGGTGTTCTCGGCTTACGACATAGAAATATGTCATATGTGATAATTTTTTCACATTTGGCAAATGGTTTGAAATTCGTCTTAGCTGTGGTTTGCTGAGTGTAGATGTAGATACCGATGTTAATGTCAGTGGTGTGTTTCTTTATCTGAGTAACTTTGTTCCTTTGAAAGAGTTCCAATGCTTTCTTGTGTACCTTTCTTCTTTTAATGTTCAATTATTTATTTTATTGGTCATCTTCACATATTTCCTGTTTGCTGTTTTCTCAGATCACCTTACATATCTTCTCCTACCACTTTTTTAAATCTTAGAATAGTTCCGCTTCTGCTCCCTTTTCTACGTTCTTGCTGCGTATTTCTAAGTACTGAATAACTGCTACAGTCTGGATTGTTAACGTCGTTTTCCAGAGAAACTTGATGATCTGTTTTGTTTAACTTTCATCATTCTATAAACGTCGAAGAGAAAGCTTTGCCATATTGTACATAAATTTTTTCCGTATTATTTATTTCGTAATTATTTTGTAATTTCCACCAGTATATGCCTATTATTGGGCCCACTATTTTTTTCATAATTTTTCGTCCTAATTTTTTCAGTACGTTTAATTTATAAGTTAATGCTGGGCATTTGCTAGGCATCTACTTATTCTTCTTTCCGTAAGAGTTCATAACTACACAGTGGATATTAATTTCTTATACATTCATATTCTTCTACGTAGTCTTATTTTGCTTACATTATTGCAAGTGTTTTGTTCACTCAGTTTATGAACTTTATTTTTATGAGGAACAAAGGAATATATCTCTCTCTATGCTGCTGTGTTCCACCGATAGGGTTTCTTTTCACCAACATCAATTTACTTTTTGTACTAAGCCGAATGTGAACTCAAAGTGAAAATCGCCCACAGTATTGCTAAATATCGACGGACAATTCTACGACGCTGTAGTATGTGGCGTTGCGAGTTGCTTGGTAATGCCCTATGACATGCAATCCGCCAAGTCCACAGAGGATTACATGATATTTACTGCAGTGAACATAACGTTAAGAACAGGATCAATGAGTAATTGTTGTTCAAGGCAAACATACACCTCACGGCGACGCAGGTCGTTCCCTGGAAGATAAAAATCTGCATCTACGTATTCATCAAAAGTTACTTCGAGAACATTTTTCCACACAAGCGACTTACCAGTTGGCTCACCAACTGATAAATATGATGGTCAATATTTATCATTATCTCACAATAACGTTAATGGTGATACAGATATAGCATTTTAGCTCATGGTTTGTTATCAGCTAGTAAAATTCCTCTCTATCCACACACAAACTTAATTTATTGAAAAATTTTCCGCAAAGAGTGACTTCAGGGTCTAGCGAATGTTCTTTCTATGTGTTATATTTGAAAAATGCAAAATGTTTATGATTTGAGTTATCAAGGAAACGACAAAAATCAAAATTATAGCAGCACTTGATTGCTAATTAAGGTATTTGTGCACGTTGTACATTCAAATCTCTCTCTCCGTCTTTCTCGTGCGTGTATTTCTTCTTACACTAAATTGCATGGAGTTATCTCTTAGATTTCTAGAGAAACCACCATTAAATATCTCCTAAATTTACTGTCCATTAACTGTAAACACGCCCTTAATTCAACTCCTGAACCTTTCTTTTAAGTCCATTATCGTCTCTTCGATATGCAGATTGTGAAAGATTTTTTGCACTCTTAGGAATTCGAGCACTTTCTTCTTTGTTTCCGAGCCTGATTGTATTCCTTGTGAGTAACTCCTTATTTTTTTCTCACACTTTTGAGCCCATTTTGTTGTAGATCGACAAGGTTTTTTTAGCGTATCTAGACTTTTTCCCTCAGTTTGGCTTCTATCAACAAACGCAAAAGTCAAACTGATAGTTTCCTTTCCCATTCTTTTGTATATTATTCCCATACCTATCTGTTCTTGCTATTTGCAGAATAGTGTAGATTATATTTTTTTCAGCAGTCCGATGATACATCACCATTTCCTCCAGAATGATTTTTTTTTAGATATTCCAGTATATCTGGGAATATAAGCACAGTTTGTAGAGTTATGTATATTAGAGACACAAGGCTCGATGACGTGTGAGAAATAATATGTGAAGATACAGAAGACCTAGTAGATGTGGTAGAGGAATGAGGACCCGAGAGCTTCCTGAGATATATCGAGATGGATAGAAAAAAAGCGATTTATGTAAGCCTTTTTCCACATGCTTAGATATTAGCATGCAATTAGAACTTTCTGCCATAAATTTTTTTATTGAGTTGGAAAAACTTGATTTGTTGTATCTCAGGTTCGTGTGCTTGCTATCTGTAATTTTGCAGGTATGCATCTGTCTATTAGAAGCAGCCTTTTTATTTTTTTCGCATTATGGTATATTTTTGATGGAATAAATAGAGGTTCATTATTATTATTATTGTTATTATGGTACTGTTGATAAAATAAACAGAAATAAAGCACTGTTGTTACAGGCTATTATTCTTTATGTTTTCCTGCAAAGAACGGTGTATTTAGTCTGTATCAGACTGTTATGTGCAAAGTAAATGCAGCTAAAATAGAAACGCTTTTTTTTGGAGTAATCGTGCAACGCAGATCTATTTCTGTCATGTTTATTTATTTATTTATCGTGTCAAAAGTACAGAAATATCAAAAAAATATTAAGTGTTGACATAATTTTACACAAAAGAAGACCAAAAACTGGACACTTCGAGTGCACTTGATGTAGCCCTCATAAGGTCTTGCATGGTGCAGGTAGTTGGTGATGAGGATCACTAAAGGAAATGGCTGTTAGTCAGCTCAACGTCACACTGGCAAAGACCTGAGTCGACAGAGAAGCCCCAAGTCCGCAGATTGGTCTTGTATCTCGTTGTGTTTGATTGTAATCTATTGAGAGATCTTGACCACTTCTCCGTATGTCCAGGGAGAACTTCTTCCTTTGGAGCCATCCAATTCTCCCAAATAGCGACATTTCTCCCGCCTCCCGCCATTACGAGAACCTTGCCGTATGTGGATTCCCGATGAGAGCCTCAGTAGTTGTCAAGAAGCTCTTTCTTGATTTCAACCTAGGATGTGCGGGCTGACGACCATATAGTGGATGGACTTCCTTCGTAGTGGCCTTACTTTTCTCATATGTCGTAGCTACCTCACCTCTGATTTAAGGGGGAGCTATGCCAGCGAGACAATGAAGTGTGTCCGCAGGAGTAGGTCTCAAGCAACCCGTGATAATCCGGCAAGACTCTTTTACAGCTACAACTACGTTCCTGGCATGACTGGAATTGTACCATAACGAATATGTATATTCGGCAGTGGAATAACACACAGCAAGCGCGCTTGAGCGCACAGTGCATGGGTTAGCAACCCATGATGTACCTGTCAGTTTTCGCACTATGTTATTTCTGGCTGCCACTTTCTGTCTAGTGTTTAGGCAATGCTTTTTATATAATAGCGCGCGATCCAGAGCTACTCCAAGATATTTTGGAGTAGGATTGTGTTCGAGTACGATGCCTCCCCAGGATATACTTAAGGATCTATTTGCCTGTTTATTTTTCAAGTGGAAAGCGCAGATCTGAGTCTTAGCAGGATTAGGTTTCAAGTAACTCCCATGATAGTAAACAGTGAATTTTTCCAAACATTTTGATAGCATATCTTCTACAGTCTCGAAACAGTCAGCCTGAGTAGTCATCAGCATAAATAAAGTTCGAGTGCCTTCAGGGATAGATTGATCGTTGGTATAGATGTTGAATAATAGCGGCGCAAGCACGCTGCCTTGTGGTAGCCCATTTTTACGAGTTCTCCATCTAATTTTATTACGCTGATATTCCACAAAAAATATGCGGCTCTGGAGAAGGTTTCTAATATTGCACATGAGTTTGAAGTCTTTAGTT
This sequence comes from Schistocerca cancellata, assembly GCF_023864275.1. Lineage (NCBI taxonomy): Eukaryota > Metazoa > Arthropoda > Insecta > Orthoptera > Acrididae > Schistocerca > Schistocerca cancellata. The sequence continues at coordinate 405,582,449 of NC_064633.1, read as the reverse complement.
ATATCATAAACTTTATTCAGAAGCAGCCAATGGTTGATCGCATCGTAAGCCGCGGATAGATCGATAAAGAAAGTACCTGTAATGAGCCGTTTCTCATATCCATCTTCAATATATAGTGTTATGTTAAATATTTGAGACATGCCACTTTTCCCTTCTCTGAAACCTGCTTGCTATGGTATTAGAAGAGACTCTACCATTCTAATCATTCTCTGAAGAATGAGCCGCTCCAAAATTTTGTAAAGGTGACAGAGTGAAGAGTTAGGTCTATAATTTTTGGGATCTTTCCCAGCCTTTCCTAGTTTAGGTATGGAAATAACTCTTGCGTTTCGCCATACTTTATGTTGTGACTTGGCAAGACAGCCAAGCCACTATAATTGGTAGCCGAAAGGCACGCGTTAAGCTCAAGCAGGCTGGCGTGAGGTCTGGAACAGTTATAGGAGTTGAGTCTAGTAAAAAAGGTACGTAGCTTCTGGAATACTTAACTTTAATCCATAATTTGCGAACATCGGTCTGACGGTACATGCATCACAAGACAAATAGCAAATGATAATGGCGCCTTACTAGGTCGTAGCAAATGACGTAGCTGAAGGCTATGCTAACTATAGTCTTGGCAAATGAGAGCGTAATTTGTCAGTGAACCATCGCTAGCAAAGTCGTCTGTACCACTGGGGCGAGTGCTAGGAAGTCTCTCTAGACCTGCCGTGTGGCGGCGCTCGGTCTGCAATCACTGATAGTGGCGACACGCGGGTCCGACATATACTAGCGGACCGCGGCCGATGGCTACCGCTAGGCTACCACCTAGCAAGTGTGGTGTCTGGCGGTGACACCACACTTTAGGGATCATGTATTCTCGAATACATTTGTCCATAAACTCCAGTACCCAAAACACCGTAGAAGGACCAAAATTCTTGATTATTTCAGCTGTAATGTCATCCAATCCTGCTGCTTTTCGCAATTTACATTTATTCAGGACTGAATTAAATTCTTCAAGAGAGAAAGAAGGAGATAAGATACTATTCCCTTGATCCGTTTGCTGAATAATTGCTTCCTCTCTATATCTCTTGGTTTGGTTGATTAATGAGGAGTTGGTGAGCATTTTAGTATGGCTTAATATTAACACATGTGTTGACCTGAGTGTTATCACGTAACAGCCTCCAGACCTTTTGGCTACTTTTACTCATCTTACAGTCAGCCATATTGAATCCATTCTTCTCTCTTAGCCTCATATATTGAAGAGGGGACATTCTGTGCAAGGCTTGATGTGGCTTCACTGAAAGGAACTTCTTAAAACTTCCTGTAGTATTCTTCAAGAATAGCGGCCGTTTCAGGTGTTATACCCTTGATATAGTTCATTCTGCATCCCCTTGGAATCGATGCTCGGGAGGAGGCATTAACGATGTTAACAAAATTCTCATATTGATCTATCACAGGATCTATAGTTAAAATTTTCTCATTTAATAATTTTTAAAATTTCTGCCAATCAGCCTTTTTGAAGTTGTACCTTTGTCTGAAAGGAATTTCTTGAGGTCTTACTTGTGGGAGCACTTGACACATAAAGGGTCGATGTCGTGTATTCGGTGTGGGCTTACAGACGGATTTAGTGCAGGTATGGAAAACGCTTTCACTTACACAAAGCAGATCCGGATTATAGCCACGTTCCCAGCGTCCACTGTAGAAAGAATGAAGTAGTTTGTCGTCATGAAGGAGAGAGAGAAAGTTTCAGCCCACAGAAGGACAACCTCGCCATTTTGATCCTCTTGAGTGGACACCCAAACATGGCTGTGACTGTTTAAATCACCTAATAGAATCTTTCCTTCTAATGTAATTTTCAGGTGGGGTGAAGGAAAAATCTGTTGCTGGAGGCTTATATACTGATGTGACTGTACAGTAATAATTTCAATATTGTTATCGTCTGACTGACGAACACTACAGACTTCAAGGTCAGGTCTTATTAAAAACAAATGGTTCAAATGGCTCTGAGCACTATGGGACTTAACTGCAGTGGTCATCAGTCCCCTAGAACTTAGAACTACTTAACCCTAACTAACCTAAGGACATGACACACATCCATGCCCGAGGCAGGATTCGAACCTGCGACCGTAGCGGTCACGAGGTTCCAGACTGTAGCCCCTAGAACCGGCTCGGGTCTTATAAAGATGGCGCATCCATACTGTGCATGTGGTCTTTCAGCAACCAGTTTGATTCCAGGAACAGAAGGAAGTCTCTGCTGGCTATCCCTATGTACTTCTTGAACACACAAAACATCACAGTGCTTAGTGTGCCACATGTATTGTAAGCGTTGTTGCTTGCAGGGAGAAATTTCTTCAATATTCACGGATATTATAGTCAACACTGGTCCTAAAAAGGATCCTTGATTCGATGTCTGATACTTGTGGTGTGAAAGGATCAGCCGCCAGGTCATTCTGAGTTGGACTATGACGTGGCCCAGGTTACGCCCAGTAGCAATTCATATCTCGGCACTTAACATCAAACGTTACAATCTTCGGGGAAGCTCCTTTCGTTCATTTAGCTTGAGTTTTCCTACTCATTTATTTAATCAGGTGATGGACAGTGGTGTATTATACATAACATTTAAGGCTGGAATTCAGAGACAGAGCATGAAAGGAGAATAAAATTGTTTTAATTATGCAGTACCTGTGGGTTTGTTAGTTGGATGTTATAACTAAGTAAATGTTTTTTGCATGGATCTATTGAGTCAGACAGGTCAATTGTTTATTTAGAAACAGGCAAAGAAGTAAAATTAAATCATGAGGAATATGAAGGAGAGCATGGAGGCATTGTGTTTGTAGGAATTCAGATATAGTGGCTTGACGCGGGGCAATTTAGTTAATATTACACCTGATACATGTTATGACCAAGCAACTACTGAAGTATTACACCGGTTATGCCTTAAAACATTATGCAGATAGGTAAAATACTTACAATATAAATTGGTACGTTCATATTCTTAGAGAGACACTGTTCAAACTTCTTAAAAACCGTGTCTTAACGTAATGGAGAAACTAACACATTATGCAAGAAAGATAATCAATATTCCTTATTCTGATGTCATGCACAAACTTGGAGAGTGATATAGCAAGCTTCTAAACAAGTTGACAATTTAGTTACGGATGTAGTTACTTTACCTGTTTTTATATGTACTGTGACAAAATACGTCATGAAAAGTAGCTTACGTGATTAGAATACACGTGGTCATCTTGAATGTTTTAGGAGATATATAAAGAACTTAGGAAATCTCCAGTGAAATTGTATCGAGAATGGAGATCTGTCCCCATATATGTCCTGAATCAGTGCTAATATGTAATTCAACGTATGAAGTGCGAGGCGTTGAGGTTATCAAAAACATTCTATAACGCTTAATTATATATTTTGTCACAGTACATATAAAAACAGGTAAAGTAACTACATCCGTAACTAAATTGTCAACTTGTTTAGAAGCTTGCTATATCACTCCCCAAGTTTGTGCATGACATCAGAATAAGGAATATTGATTATCTTTCTTGCATAATGTGTTAGTTTCTCCATTACGTTAAGACACGGTTTTTAAGAAGTTTGAACAGTGTCTCTCTAAGAATATGAACGTACCAATTTATATTTTAAGTATTTTACCCATCTGCATAATGTTTTAAGGCATAACCGGTGTAATATATATATATATATATATATATATATATTCACTATGGTTCCTGTTATGGATTCTTTGTCGCTCATTAGCGATAAGTTCACGGCCGACATAACAGCACTTTTCCATCACGTCCTTTCCTCAACCTAATTTTTATTTAACATCAAATATTTTGAGCACACTGACGCTGTTGCCATGGGCAGTCCTCTCTCACCTTTGGTAGCAAACTTTTTCATGGAAGACTTTGAGGAAAGGCCACTAGATTCGGCAGAACTTAAACTGAGAATTTTCTGGCGATTTGTAAATGACACTTTTGTAGTGTGGCCCCATGGTGAAGAAGAACTGTCAAGGTTCTTGCAACATCTGAATGCAATCCACAAGTGCATCCAGTTTACGATGGAAATAGAGAAGAATGGTAGCCTGCCGTTTTTGGACGTCTTGGTTACTAAGAGAGGGTATTCTGTCTACCGTAAGCCAACACATACGGACCTTTACCTGTGAGCGTCGAGTTGTCAACATCCTGCGCAAACTCCTTACAACGTTGGTGCACCGGGCTCATGTTGTTTCTGATGGAGACTGCACTAAAAAGGATCCGGAACATTTAGTGTTGGTGTTCAGAGGTAATGGTTACTCTACACGTCAGATTAGAACAGCGCTAAGAAGGAAGAAACGCGACCACCCACAACATCAGGAAGATAAGGAGCTATCCAAGTCCAGGCCGCTCCTTCCTTATGTTCGCAACCTTTCATCTAAAATAGGCAGGATCATAAGGAAACATCAAGTTAAAGTAATCTTCCAGCCACCGGCGAAGATTAGTGCCCTTCTGGGTTCAGTAAAGGACGATCTGGGTCTATGGAAGGCCGGGATCTATAAAATTCCTTGCCAGTGTGGCAAGGAATTTGTCATCACACCATATGTCATCACACGATCCAATAGTTTAACTGTCGTGCTGCTGAAAACGCTTTCTACAGAGGTATCAAGACACTCACTGCTGCCGGCCGCGGTGGTCTAACGGTTCTAGGCGCGCAGTCTGGAATCGCGCGACTGCTACGGTCGCAGGTTCGAATCCTGCCTCGGGCATGGATGTGTGTGATGTCCTTAGGTTAGTTAGGTTTAAGTAGTTCTAAGTTCTAGGGGACTGATGACCACAGATGTTAAGTCCCATAGAGCTCAGAGCCATTTGAACACTCACTGCTGGAGAGAATATTGATGTCGATAGAGTCTGGCTTGAAGTCGTTGGCTCTCAATGTACAGCAAGCTGTCACACAAAAAAAAGCATCATATTTGTATGAGCTCAATTTTCCTATGATGTAACACATCCTGTATTTCAACTACCGCCACAAACTCAGCGTCAGATGAGTTACCGACATTGACGGGCTGCAAACCACACTCAGTCAAACAAAACGCTCACGTGAACAAGAGCATTGCACTAATGATGGTGGGTTTATACGAATGAGCGTCGGATAGTTATCTACTGCAAACGCATTTTTTGTCTAGGAAACTAAAAAGAATTTACATGAGACGTAACTAGACATTATTACAGTATGTGTGTTTGCGTGTGTGTGTGTGTGTGTGTGTGTGTGTGTGTGTGTGTGTCCACCATATCTACTGCCGCACGTCTTCAGTTGTCTGTGATGCACTGTACAGTGGCCTGAGGGTCTATTTGTTTCTATGTCGGACATTCTTCCACACAACCGTTGACGTAGCATTGTGTGTATTTCTTTGAGCCCTATTAAGGGTAAAATTACTCTGATCTTTTTCCCTGAAATACATATCGGTTCGTTTCCACAATACAGTGAGGTTACAAAAGTCACGATAGAAATATGCACATGTATAAATAGCGGTAGTATTCCGGACACAAGGTATAAAATAATAATACATTAGCGAAGCTGTCATTTATACTCGGGTGATTTATGGGAAAAGATTTTCGATGTGATTATGGCCGCACAAAGAGAATTAACAGGCTTCGGACGCGGAATGGTATCTGGAGCTAGACGCATGGGACATTCTGTTTCGGAAATCATTAGAAAATTAAATATTTCTAAATTCGCAGTGGTAAGAGGGTGCCGAGTATCGAATATCAGGCATCACTGCCAATGCAGTTGCCGACTGTCTTGATTTAACGACCAAGAGCAGCGGCGGTTGCGTAGAGTTGTCAGTGCTAACAAGAAAAGGAAAACTGTGTGAAATAACCGCACAAATGAATGTGGGACGTACGATGGACGTATCCGTTAAGACAGTCCGGCGAAATCTGGCGTTAACGGGCTACGGTGGCAGACGACCGACGTGAGGGCCTTTGCTAACAGCACGACACTACCTGCAGTGCCTCTCCTGGGGTCATGACGACATCGGCCTGACCATAGACAAATGGGAAACCGTGACTTGGCCAGATGAGCCCAGATTTCAGTTGGTGAGAGCTGACGTTAGAGATCGAGTGTTGTGCAGACCCGACGAAGTCATGGACCCAAGCTGTCGACGACGCGCCGTGCAAGCTGGTGGTGGCTGCATAACGATGTCGTCTGTTCCTACGTGGGATGTACTCGGTTCTCTGGTCCAACGGAACTGATCGTTGACTGGAAATGGTTATCTTATACTACTTGGAGACCGTTTACAGCCATTCAGACTTCATATCCCCAAACTACGATGGAATTTTACTAGAGGACAGTGCGCCATGTCACCGGACCACAACGCGATTCGTTTGAAGCACATTCTGGGCGTTTCCAGTGAATGATTTAGCCAGCCAGATCGCCCGAAATGAACCCCATTAAACTTCAATGGGACATAATACACTCCTGGAAATGGAAAAAAGAACACATTGACACCGGTGTGTCAGACCCACCATACTTGCTCCGGACACTGCGAGAGGGCTGTACAAGCAATGATCACACGCACGGTACAGCGGACACACCAGGAACCGCGGTGTTGGCCTTCGAATGGCGCTAGCTGCGCAGCATTTGTGCACCGCCGCCGTCAGTGTCAGCCAGTTTGCCGTGGCATACGGAGCTCCATCGCAGTCTTTAACACTGGTAGCATGCCGCGACAGCGTGGACGTGAACCGTATGTGCAGTTGACGGACTTTGAGCGAGGGCGTATAGTGGGCATGCGGGAGGCCGAGTGGACGTACCGCCGAATTGCTCAACACGTGGGGCGTGAGGTCTCCACAGTACATCGATGTTGTCGCCAGTGGTCGGCGGAAGGTGCACGTGCCCGTCGACCTGGGACCGGACCGCAGCGACGCACGGATGCACGCCAAGACCGTAGGATCCTACGCAGTGCCGTAGGGGACCGCACCGCCACTTCCCAGCAAATTAGGGACACTGTTGCTCCTGGGGAATCGGCGAGGACCATTCGCAACCGTCTCCATGAAGCTGGGCTACGGTCCCGCACACCGTTATGCCGTCTTCCGCTCACGCCCCAACATCGTGCAGCCCGCCTCCAGTGGTGTCGCGACAGGCGTGAATGGAGGGACGAATGGAGACGTGTCGTCTTCAGCGACGAGAGTCGCTTCTGCCTTGGTGCCAATGATGGTCGTATGCGTGTTTGGCGCCGTGCAGGTGAGCGCCACAATCAGGACTGCATACGACCGAGGCACACAGGGCCAACACCCGGCATCATGGTGTGGGGAGCGATCTCCTACACTGGCCGTACACCACTGGTGATCGTCGAGGGGACACTGAATAGTGCACGGTACATCCAAACCGCCATCGAACCCATCGTTCTACCATTCCTAGACCGGCAAGGGAACTTGCTGTTCCAACAGGACAAAGCACGTCCGCATGTATCCCGTGCCACCCAACGTGCTCTAGAAGGTGTAAGTCAACTACCCTGGCCAGCAAGATCTCCGGATCTGTCCCCCATTGAGCATGTTTGGGACTGGATGAAGCGTCGTCTCACGCGGTCTGCACGTCCAGCACGAACGCTGGTCCAACTGAGGCGCCAGGTGGAAATGGCATGGCAAGCCGTTCCACAGGACTACATCCAGCATCTCTACGATCGTCTCCATGGGAGAATAGCAGCCTGCATTGCTGCGAAAGGTGGATATACACTGTACTAGTGCCGACATTGTGCATGCTCTGTTGCCTGTGTCTATGTGCCTGTGGTTCTGTCAGTGTGATCATGTGATGTATCTGACCCCAGGAATGTGTCAATAAAGTTTCCCCTTCCTGGGACAATGAATTCACGGTGTTCTTATTTCAATTTCCAGGAGTGTAGAAAGGTGAGTTCGTTCAAACAATTCTGCATTGGTATCACTCTCGCAATTATGGACAGCTTTACAGGTAGCATGGATGGCTATTTCTGCAGTAGACTTCCGACGACTTGGTGAGCCCAGCTACATCCAGATGTTAAACTGCGCTGGGGAGAAGGACCTTTGACACTATATTAGAAAATGCCCCACGACTATTTTCACCTCAGTGTATAGTAGTGTGATTATGAATCTCTAATGGCTAATATAGTGTTAGCAGTATGGTAGTTAACGAATGATCCTTGTAGGTCTGTTACATCTATACCATAAAGCAAGTGATGAATCCTGTGGAGCAGATCTGATGTTGTAAAACAGTGTGCAAGATGAAGAAGCGTCATATTGTTGCATCAATTTAATCTGTTAATGTGGGACGTACGTTGGCTACCACTTCTGTTGTTCGATACACGAGGAAATGTTTATCTCGTAGATAGTGAGCTTTGACTAAGTTAACGCTACAAGTATATGATACACTATTTGATCAAAAGTATCCGGTCACCTGACTGAAAATGACTTAAAAGTTGATGGTGCCCTCCACCAGTAATGATGGAATTGAATATGGTGTTGGCCCACCCTTAGTCTTGATGACCGCTTTCATTGTCGCAGGTGCTGGAAGGTTTCTTGGGGAATGGCAGCCCATCCTTCACGGAGTGCTGCACTGAGGAGAGGTATCGATGTCGGTCGGTGATGCCTAGCACCAAGTCGGCAGATGTTCTATAGGATTCAGGTCAGGACTCTGTGCATGCCAGTCCATTACAGGGATGTTACTGTCGTGTAACCAAGCCACCACAGACTCTGCATTGTGAACAGGTACTCGATCACATTGAAAGATGCAATCGCCATCCCCGAATTGCTCTTCATAATGGGAAGCAAGAAGGTGATTAAGACATCAATATAGGCCTGTGCTGTGATAGTGCCACGCAAAACAACAAGTGGTGCAAGCCCCCTCCATAAAAACACGACAACACCATGACGCCACTGATGCGTTCACAACGAGGTAATAGAACCTATGTCCTCTCGTTCGAAGACTATGTAAGGTAGCCAGTATCAATTTTGTCTCACGCTGGCTGGGTATATAGCGCATGTCCGAGGCAAGCTGGGGGGCCGACGGAACTGAGCGACTTGGAGGCGCAACTGCAGTGCGCTGCGGCTGGGGCACAGTGTACGAGAGAGGCGGGTGACGGCTGCTCTGCCTTGGTGTTAACACCGGACGTTGATTTGCACTGCGGCCCTCTTACGTTAGTTATGGGGCTCCGTTTCCATCTGCTGGAGTTTCAGTCTTACCGATAATCTTTCTAGTAAGCATCATTCCAACGAAAACTGTGGTTATCGCTAAAAATTAAAGAATTGCGCAGGCTCGTTCGTCGTATAAAAACTTTCTCAGTTCAGAGTCAGATAATGATACTGGTGCTGCTCATTACTTTCTCTACTTCACGCCTACGGATCTGCTTTGCCAAATCAAATTAATCTGAGTAGCGAAAAACTACAGGGTGGTTCGGAGGAATAGTATATATACATGAAAAGGTTTAGCATTTAAATAATTTATAGTTGCTCCTTCATGCTCCACACGCAATCTTCAGTATCTCATATCCTAGAAGGTGCGCATCAACATGAGATAAAATGAAATAATTGTACTCATCAAATCATTTTTCCTAATCCACTAGCGTCAGCTTTTTCGAAGTGGAATATATGCTCTCGTCTGCTATATACCCAAAACTGGCACACTACATCAATACATAATGAAAGTTCACCAGTTACTGCAAAACGAGGCAAAAATGAAAAAGGTATGATAAAGAGTAAATACGAATTTTACATAGAGGACTTAACATAATTTTAATTCATGTACACCCATCTCCTCGTTCAGCCTATCTGAAAAGAGATGTATACAGTTAGACACTTATGACCTTCTCCCATTACATCAGCACCATTAGTTATGTACTCTCTCACTTCATCAAGCATATAAGTACATTGTCATGCAGAGAACGTGATACCCTTCAAATGACCTTAGGTGTTATATTGTTTCTGCTGTAACTGACAATATCATGTTCAAGGTTACTGGCGACAGGTCACCCTCCAGAGAGGAGAGAGGCGGAGGAGAGCAGAAGAAGATTGAGGGGGGGGGGGAGAATGAGTGCAAAGTCGACCGATCAGAATCAACATCCTGATTATTTTTTTATCCTTTATGATTCGGTTGTGTAATAATGAAAATTCATTCAATGTTCATATGTAAGCGTAGGTCTCATGTGCTCAATTGATGAGACCCTTGTGTGGATAGGAGAAGACTAGACAAATGTTTTTCTTTTAGGCACTCGTCAGAGGAATGTATTCACAGTCGTCTACAGCAGGATTACAAAAATACTCGTACAATAACGTAAGGGCGCATGGCAGTTTATTTTGATTACTCAGCGGTCAAGAGATGTAAAAGCTGGAATATTGTTCAGCAACAAACAGTGATTGCTGCAGAATGGTATGAAGATGCATTAACTGACTGGCTTTCCTGATACAACGAGCATTATTTGCTGGAGATCTCCACCGAGTCCACATTTTCCACAATCCTAGAAACGGCAGAGAGAACACAGAGGATGAAAAGCACGACAGTGAAAGTTTATTCGGCTTACCTAGCAATAAAGAGATGTATATGCATGGAGACGCATGGGCTCTTGTAGACAATGAGTTGCTTCTGCCTTTTGCAGTAAGTGAGTTGTGCAGCCCAGACTGCGGCTGCCAGCCAAATACGAAAAATGTTTGTCTCCATCTATTATTATCAGCGTTACTAACAAATTTGCTTATACTTATCGTTTCTTTTTTCCAGCAACAGATTTAAACAATCACGATGTGCCAGCAACACAACTAATGCTGCCGTCATCACTCGTCAGTGAAGAAATACTCAGTGAATGTACTTTGAAGATGATAAATTACTGGACCCAATGTATGGTTTTAACTGATGTGTAAAACAACAATAAGCCGGCCGAATTGGCCGTGCGGTTAAAGGCGCTGCAGTCTGGAACCGCAAGACCGCTACGGTCGCAGGTTCGAATCCTGCCTCGGGCATGGATGTTTGTGATGTCCTTAGGTTAGTTAGGTTTAACTAGTTCTAAGTTCTAGGGGACTGATGACCTCAGCAGTTGAGTCCCATAGTGCTCAGAGCCATTTGAACCATTTTTAAAACAACAATAAGAACGAAAAGTATTTGCATAAAATTTGTCTTACATCCCTCAGCCCCAGCACATGAAACGTAGTTCTGTGCAGGAAGTATAATAATAACAAAATAGCTAATTGTTTATTAATGATGACTTGTAAATAGCAGAGAAACAGAGCAGTTGCATGAATCTAGAGAGAGAGAGAGAGAGAGAGAGAGAGAGGATTGGGACAATCAGTAGGAGACCATAATCACATTGGTTACAAAACTGGCGGAATGGACGAAAAGGCAAATACGTGTCAGCCCTCCAAGACAATGAGTTGCAATACCACTCACTAAGTATTGTTCCATCTCGAAGTTATTGTGTGTGTGTATGCCATTACGACGCTATCAGGACATGGGAGAGTTCCACACGTGTCAAAACGTGAGTTTTTACTTCGACCGCCAAGTAACATCGTTCAACAGAATGGCTTCCGCCCTCATACATATGACTAATAGGCTTTGAACGCCTCCCACTAATTTACACTTGTGACGATGATATGTAACAACTTTGTACGATAAATTGGACAGAAAATCGCTGTTTTTAATGTTGTTGTCACAATCAGTCCACGTAAGTTAATGGAATTAAGACGTGATATACAACCGCTGATACACGTTGTGCTTTGAAATAAGAGCCGGAAGAACTTATAAAGGCGCCAGTGCCTTCTAACTGTTATATTTTTAAATAACATGTTAATGTTATATAACATGTTCAAGTTAATACAGAATATTTCACCCTTAAGCTGTGACTAATAGGTTTGAATACGGGAAGATGACAGGCATGCATTGAATTTATAGCATGGGTGCGAACCTGCGACGATGCAATAAAATGGCAGTAAACAACACCCATCAAGAAAAAGAGGTGCTGTACCAGCTCTCAGGCAATGTCACACCAGTTAGCTGCAGCATCCTGCGGATGCGATGTGTCCCTTATGTTGGCCAGCAATGTGGATATGACATACACACTGTGGTCATGGCCACGATGGACTTGACACGTGTGCTACAGTACCTTTGATATACATGATGTGTTTCTCAGCAAATGTCTCACTTCCACCAGATTCAGCGCTGTGCGTAAGTGACGAGAGGAAGCATCATTCCGTACAAACTGTCAAAGTACCCAAATAATTCTTTTAAAAAACGCAGTGTTAGGGGATACTGTCGTAATTCTTTTTTTATATAACTTTTAGTAGTAATCATTCATCATCATATTTACATATACACCGCAAGGTCACTTACAAACACACGAGGTGTGGCAGTGCGATGTGATACCAAAGCTGTGCGCTGGGGTTATAAGACAACAGCACCGTTCTTGTTCCACTTCACGCAGCAAACAAAGCAAATTCTACTAACTGACATTAGCAAAATTGTGTCAATCTACTAACAAATAGTCTGATTAAAAGTATCTTTCAATATTGCCTCCAGCGACGAAAAAATGATACTTTATGAACAAATGCAGTACCTACATACGCTATGCGATCGAAAGTATCCTGATACCCCCAAAAACATACGTTTTTTACATTAGGTGCATTTTGCTGCCACTTACTGCTAGGTTCTCATATCAGCGACCTCATTAGTCTTTAGAAATCGTGAGAGAGCAGAATGGGGTGCTCCGCAGCAACTCATGGACTTCAGACGTGGTCAGGTGATTGGGAGTCGTTTGTGTCATACGTCTGTACGCCAGATTTCCACACTCCTAAACATCCCTAGGTCCACCGTTTGCGATGTGATAATGGAGTGGAAACGTGAAGGGACACGTACAGCACAAAATCATACAGGTCGACCACGTCTGTTGACTGACAGAGATCGACACAGGTCGGCCGCTGTGGCCGATCGGTTCTAGGTGCTTCAGTGTGGAACCGGGTGACCGCTACCGTCGCAGGTTCGAATCCTGCCTCGGGCATGGATGTGTGTGCTGTCTCTAGGTTAGTTAGGTTTAAATAGTTCTAAGTTCTAGGTGACTGATGACCTCAGATGTTAAGTCCCATAGTGCTCAGAGCCATTTTAGACCGCCACAGTTCAAGAGGGTCGGAATGTGTAATAGACAGACATCTATCCAGTCCATCACACAGGAATTCCAAACTGCATCAGGATCCACTGCAAGTACTATGAAAGTTAGGCGAGAGGTAAGAAAACTTGGATTTCATGGTCGAACCGCTGCTCGTAAGCCACATATCACGCCAATAATTGCCAAACGGCACCTCGCTTGGTGTAAGGAACGTAAACATTGTGCTACTCAACAGTGGAAAAACGTTGTGTAGAGTGACGAATCACGGTACAGAATGTGGCGATCCGACGGCAGGGTGTGGCTATGGCGAATGGCCGGTGAACGTCATCTGCCAGCGTGTATAGCGTCAACAAAAACTCGGAAGTGGTGGCTGTAGCGATGACTTAAAATCTTTAGAACAGGCTCTCACTTTTGATTAAGGAAGGACTAGGCCCAAGTTTCCACATACAATAAATTTTGTTATAGTGTAGTTCCTCAGTACGTGTTCACATTCCTTGGTACTCAAAAAATATACTGTACAATTTACATTCATTACATTCTTTATCCTTTAGCAAACAAATTTTGAAACAAAAACGATCACTATCAAATTCTCTTTAAACCATTTCAGTAACACTAAAAATTTAAGCGAAGGCTTTCGAATTGAACTCAGAAAGAAACTCGTCTCACAACCAGGCTAAAGTTTATCATTCCCTTAAATAAAATGTACTAAAAAAACTCAACGTTAGAAAGACACAGGCATAATTGCCTGTAAAAATATTTACCCAATTAATAAAATTATTGAACGTTCAACATTATCTTAGCAAACTTTGAACAAGGCAAAATTTCTGCAAGCTTAATTACCACACATTTAAGCATAAGCTACTCAGACAATTACAGCTCAATAAGAGTGCTAAATTACAAGAAGAAAATACAATTTAGAATTTTACAGTCCTGATCTGCACACATGCCCTTCTTGCTCTCCGAACGGACCCAAACGACCCGCGTACTCCTCCGGGCCAAGGTACATAAACATTGAAACCAGAACAGGAAAGCCTTCTAGGACACACAGAAATCTGCTATTAGAAACATTTCAACCCACGGACTTATACATACGTTGCAGTCTTTAACATGCAAATAAAACACAATAAAACAGTGGCCATACAATTAAGGAAACAACCCCGCAACTTAATTACGAGTAAAAAACCTTAACAATTACAAATCTCTCTTTAACTAATGAAAACAACATTCACTGATACACAAATACGAAAACCAAAATGCCTCCTTCGCAACCAATTAGCATGTCCAGGCTTAGTCCAATATTAATTAACGACAAGTAACATTTAAACACGAGTACAGAGGTGAGTGTGATAGATATGGCCTACCCCCTGTGGGCAACGTACACGCTACCCCATCCATACCTCTATGATACCTGCCACCGCTTGCTCCATCAGCAAGTTGTCAGTCTTCCGATTGGTTTCATGCGGTCCACTACGAATTTCTGTCACCTGTTAAACTCTTCATCTCAGAATAGTACTTGCTACGTACGTCCTCATTTTATTTGCTAGATGTATTCCTTCCTCTGTCTTCCTCTACAGTTTTACCCTCTACAGCTCCTACTACCACGGAAGTTATTTCCTGGTGTTCTAACACGAGTCCCATCATTCAGTTTGTTCTTCTTGTCAGTGTTTCTCATGTATTCCTTTCCTTGCCGACTCTGCGGAGAATCTACTTATTCCTTGCGTAATCATTCCACCTAAGTTCAACGTTTTTCTGTAGCTACTCGTTTCTCTTCTGTCCAGGTTTTTCCACAGTCCGTGTTTCTCTACCATACGATACCGTGCTCCAAACGTAAATTATCAGAAATATCTTCTTGAAATTAAGGTCTATTTTCGATAACACTAGATTTTTACTGACTAGAAATTCCCGTTTCGCCACTGATAGTCTGCTTTTTATGTCCTCCTCGCTCTGTCTGCCATTTGTTATTTTTCTGCACCGGTAGCAGAATTCCAACTTCGTGACCACCAATACCGATGTTAAGTCTCTTGCTGTTTTCACTTTTGCTACTTTTCACTAATTTCGTCTTTTTTCGATTTACTCTGTCATTTTCTGTACAAATTAGACAGTTCTTACTATTCAACAGATCCTGTTGCTCTTCTTCACTTGCAGTCAGCATAGCCATGTCATCAGTGGATATTTTCATTGATACCCCTTCATCATGAATTCTAATCCCACTCTTGAAAATTTCTATTATTTCTGTCATTGCTTTTTAGACGTGTAGAGATTGAACAAAAGAGGTCAAAGACGACATCCCTGCCTTACACCCTTTTTAATCCAAGCATTTCGTTCTTGGTCTTCCACTCTTATTGTTCCCCCTAAATGATCAATCTCATGAGGATGCAGAAGGCAATGGAAAGCACTGCATTAAAAACACACTATGTGTACCCGCAGGACATGTAGCATGTAAAAGAAAAGTGTCTCGATAATCTCTCACGGAAAAAAGATTTCGGCATACTCGAGCATTCGGATACCCGGGAGCGGTCTGCGAAGAGGGAAGTGCCAATGAGAAAGACACGGAAGATAAAATATAATTCTGGATAATTTTATGCTAACATTTTGTTCTTCCCACTGCATTACGGCACAAATATGCAGCGTGATGCCGAAGGAAGGAGGTGGAAATAATTGCTTTAGTTCTGCGACCTTGTGCGGTGACGTCGGTCAGTCAGTGAGTGGGGCGTACGTCATCTCGTTATACGGTCTGAGGGAATCCAATCACCAGCTGCTAATGAAGGGACGTGGTCAAACCGCCTGGGGCGGATCCATTATTAATGAGGGCACCACACGCTGGATGTCCACGCAGGAAGCCACTTAGCATCTCTCCTACTCGTAAACCAGTACTGCGTCAGCATTATGTAAATATATCTGAAAGAACAGTGATGAACTATTCACTAACGTCGAATGCAGCAGACTCATTTCTGTCGGCCTCTTCGAAATTGTACTACAAGTAAAAGACGTGAAACTGACCTGAATGGACATGTGACCAGATTAGCAATCGAAATATTGAGCGAGGAAAGTTCAGCTCATCTGAGATTTCTCTGTCGGCGACAGATAATGTAAATACACGCGGGGTACCAAGGAGTGGGCGAATCATGTGATTTCCTGCGAGCAGCTACTTTTATTGTAGCCTGTGGAATGACTGCATTAGATATCCCTCGGACACTTATTAGTGGAATTGCCGCTAGATCAGCCTTGTCCAAAAGAGAAAACTAATGGCTTCTCTGTTCCGTTAATGAGTGGTCAAATAACGTTAGGTGGTTGCAGGCACAATGTTCCTGATAACTCTCTTATAACTGGACAGTTGTAGTCGATATCACTACATACCAGATTGCAATTTTCTTTTTTAATACTGCTTTCCCAAAAGATAATACCATGGTGGTTGAGGAAAACCATATACTGTGTGACTCACAGGAAAGATCAGAAAATGATGACAGTAGTAAGTTATAAATGTAGATGAACGTAATTTTAAAAATGTAAACTCGGTGTCTGGTCAAGGCTGGTTAACACTTGTACCTCACGTAACCTTTACAACAGCTTCTACATTCCTTCTGACCTGTTACACTCCTCAAATATAGTTCTGTTACGCATCATTCCGTCGAATGTCAGAAGCATATAATCTTACCGTTTCACCACTGCTACTATATTTTTTCTGTCCTGACAGCAAGTGTACTTTATCACATCTTGCTGAAGTGTACACCATATCTCTTTCTCTCCCATTTCACGTTTTACGGACGGTATGGTATAAAGGTGGCACGGAAATTTTCTACACGCTCATCCGTGTTCATTTCTATTTGCCTCACTCGGGTGTTTCTAGTCCCTTCGTACTGTTCGCATTTGTTGGAAATTTGCTCCGTAAATTCATTACATGTGTTCCTGTGTCTCTAATCGCGCGTTTATCCTTCGTAACTCCCCTCGGTTCATCTTAGTGTCCCCTTTTCCATTTATTCTTCCCTGAGTTTTTCATCTTTATGTTTGATCTGTCCGGGGATTTCGTCTCTTTTCGTGGATTGTTGGCATAAACTATCAAGTCTCTGACTCAGATTTGCTAAAAATGCCTCAGCGTCTCCCAGGCTAATATCCGATTCGTATCCAATCGGGTACTTTAAACCTCAGTCGTTGTAACTTCAAACATCTTATCTCTTTGACGTCTCACGATTCTTAAAACGTTTACAGGAACAATTTTGTTAGACAAGACTGTGTGATGGTATCTTCTCGAAGACTATTCCTCAGGGATCGGATTCTAAGTCAGCCCCCACTACTTGTTTCCATCACTCCGTTTTGTTTTCCATAACTCTTCCTCAAAACGTTGTTTAACGTGGCTATATCTATGCAGCCTTCGGAATCTTTTGTCCTAGGAACGCTGCTCTGAAATCACTTCCTGGCCCTTCTCGTCTCACATCTTCGGTTTTGCAGTGCCTCGGTGCTGATGCAAGGTACTCCAGTAGAATAAACCCTCTTGACAGGTATCGACGCCTCCATTGCAGTTTGCCCGGCCGCTGTCAGTTCTTGCGCCTTAACGTCTACATCATCACCCAGCGATGGACCTGCTGGACACTGAAACACTCTTCTGAGTTCTTCCAAGTTAGCCTCCTTGATGCTGCATTAGGGCCATACGGTTCAAATGGCTCTCAGCACTATGGGACTTAACTTCTAAGGTCATCAGTCCCCTAGAACTTAGAACTACTTAAACCTAACTAACCTAAGGACATCACACACATCCATGCCCGAGGCAGGATTCGAACCTGCGACAGTAGCGGCCGCGCGTTTCCAGACTGTAGCGCCTTTAACCGCTTGGCCACAATGGCCGGCTAGGGCCAAATGCTCACGTTTCCTGTAGTATCTTCGATTTCCCTTCCAGTGCGATATTATCAATCCCTCGTTGTCATTCCAGTCTCAATCTGCCAGCCTTGCACAACGCGCTGCTGCCATGTTTTGACAGTGTGGAAAGTCCTCTAACAGAAGCCGCCCATGAAACCATTCAAATAGGAGCTAAAGCAAAATTTCAATGACGACGACAAAGACTAGCGTTCTGAGTTTTGTTCGCAGTTGCAACAATTGATTGACGATGAGGATGGCATTGTTGATCGCTTAATTTTCAGCGACGAAGCCACTTTTCACAATAATGGGAAAGCGAACAGGCATAATTGCCTAATCTGGGGTACAAAGCATCCACCGAAGCATTGAATTTGAGCGTGATTGCCCAAAGGTAAATGTTTATCGTGCCTTGTCACGTCGAAAACTGTACAGGCCATTCTTCTTCGCCGAGAGAACTGCCACTGGATACTCTTACTTGGACATGGTGCAGCAATGGCTGATGCCTCAAATGGAATCGGACTTTCCATTCATTTTCCACCCCATTTTTATCATGAGGTTCGAGGATACCTGAACACGGAGCTTCTTCCGCATCGATGGATCGACCATGCTACAGAAGGGTACAGCTGTCTCATGAAAAGGCCTCCACGATCACCAGATATCCCTCTGTGTGACTTTTTTCTGTGGGGACACATTACAGACTGGAGTATGTACCGCCTCTACCACGTGATGTAGCAGAGCTCCAGGAGATAATACGGAAAGCGACTGACACAGTCGACGATGCCATGCTGCGACAAGTATGGCTAGAATTCGATTACCGTATTCACGGAACCCCATGAACCATGGCCCTTGCCGTTGGTGGGGAGGCTTGCGTGCCCCAGCGATACACATGGCCGTACCGTAGGTGCAACCACAACATAGAGGTATCTGTTGAGAGGTCAGACAAACGAGTGGATTCTGAAGAGGGGCAGCAGCCTTTTCAATAGTTGCAGGGGCAACAGTCTGGATGATTGACTGATCTGGCCTTGCAACACTAACCAAAACGGCCTTGCTGTGCTGGTACTGCGAACGGCTGAAAGCAAGGGGATACTACATCCGTAATTTTTCCCGAGGGCATGCAGCTTTACTGTATGGTTAAATGATGATGGCGTCCTCTTGGGTAAAATATTCCGGAGGTAAAATAGTCCCCCATTCGGATCTCCGGGCGGGGACTACTCAAGAGGATGTCGTTATCAAGAGAAAGAAAATTGGCATTCTACGGATCGGAGCGTGGAATGTCAGATCCCTTAATCGGGCAGGTAGGTTAGAAATTTTGAAAAGGGAAATGGATAGGTTAAAGTTAGATATAGTGGGAATTAGTGAAGTTCGGTGGCAGGAGGAACAAGACTTCTGGTCAGGTGACTACAGGGTTGTAAATACAAAATCAAATAGGGGTAATGCAGGAGTAGGTTTAATAATGAATAAAAAAATAGGAGTGCGGGTAACCTACTACCAACAGCATAGTGAACGCATTATCGTGGCCAAGATAGACACGAAGCCCATGTCTACTACAGTAGTACAAGTTTATACGCCAACTAGCTATGCAGATGATGATGAAATTGATGAAATGTATGATGAGATAAGGGAAATTAATCAGGGAGTGAAGGGAGACGAAAATTTAATAGTCATGGGTGACTGGAATTCGACAGTAGGAAAAGGGAGAGAAGGAAATATAGTGGATGAATATGGATTGGAGGAGAGAAATGAAAGAGAAAGCCGTCTTTGTTTTGCACAGAGCATAACTTAATAATAGCTAACACTTGGTTCAAAAATTATAAAAGAAGGTTGCATACATGGAAGAATCCTGGGGATACTAGAAGGTATCTGATAGATTGTATAATGGTAAGACCTAGATTTCGGAACCAGGTTTTAAATTGTAAGACATTTCCAGGGGCAGATGTGGACTCTGACCACAATATATTTGTTATGAACTGTAGATTAAAGCTGCAGAAACTGCAAAAAGGTGGGAATTTTAGGAGATGGGACCTGGATAAACTGAATAAACTAGAGGTTGTACAGAGTATCAGGGAGAGCATAAGGGAACAATTGACAGGATTGGGTGAAAGAAATACAGTAGAAGAAGAATGGGTAGCTCTGAGGGATGCAGTAATGAAGGCAGCAGAGGATCAAGCAGATAAAAAGACGAGGGCTAGTAGAAATCCTTGGGTAACAGAAGAGATACTGAATTTAATTGATGAAAGGAGAAAATATAAAAACGCAGTAAATGAAGCAGGCAAAAGGGAATACAAACGTCTCAAAAATGATATCGATAGGAAGTGCAAACTGGCTAAGCAGGGATGGCTAGAGGACAAATGTAAGGATGTAGAGGCTTATCTCAGTAGGGGAAAAATAGATACTGCCTACAGGAAAATTAAAGAGACCTTTGGAGAAAAGAGAGACACTTGTGTGTATATCAAGAGCTTTGATGGAAACCTAGTTCTAAGAAAAGAAGGGAAAGCAGAAAGGTGGTATATAGAGGATCTATACAAGGGCGATGTACTTGAGGACAATATTATGGAAATGGAATAGGATGTAGATGAAGATTAAATGGGAGATACGATACTGCGCGAAGGGTTTGATAGATCACTGAAAGACCTGAGACGAAACAAGGCCCCGGGAGTAGACAACATTCCATTGAAACTACTGACGGCCTTGCGAGAGCCAGTCCTAACAAAACTCTACCATCTGGTAATCAAGATGTATGAGACAGGCGAAATACCCTCAGACTTCAAAAAGAATATATTAACTCCAATTCCAAAGAAATCAGGTGCTGACAGATGGGAAAATTACCGAACTATCAGTTTAATAAGTCACAGCTGCAAAACACTAACGCGAATTCTTTACAGACGAATGGAAAAACTGGCAGAAGCCGACCTCGGCGAAGATCAGTTTGGATTCCGCAGAAATGTTGGAACACGTGAGGCAATACTGATCCTACGACTTATCTTAGAAAATAGATTAAGGAAAGGCAAACCTAAATATCTAGCATTTGTAGACTTAGAGAAAGCTTTTAACAATGTTGACTGGAATACTCTCTTTCAAATTCTAAAGGTGGCAGGGGTAAAATACAGGGAGCGAAAGGCTATTTGCAATTTGTATAGAAACCAGATGGCAGTTGTAAGAGTCGAGGGGTATGAAAGGGAAGCAGCGGTTGGGAAGGGAGTGAGACAGTGTTGTAGCCTATCCCCGATGTTATTCAATATCTACATTGAGCAAGCAGTAAAGGAAACGAAAAAAAAATTCTGACTAGGTATTAAGGTCCATGAAGAAGAAATAAAAACGTTGAGGTTCACCGATGACATTGTAATTCTCTCAGAGACAGCAAAGCACTTGGAAGAGCAGTTGAACGGAATGAACAGTGTCTTGAGAGGAGGATATATGATGAACATCAACAAAAGCAAATCAAGGATAATGGAATGTAGTCGAATTAAGTCGGGTGATGCTGAGGGAATTAGATTACGGAATGAGACACTTAAAGTGGTACAGGAGTTTGGCTATTTGGGGAGCAAAATAACTGATGATGGTCGAAGTAGAGAGGATATAAAATTTAGACTGACAATGGCAAGGAAAGCGTTTCTGAAGAAGAGAAATTTGTTAACGTCGAGTATAGATTTAAGTGTCAGGAAGTCGTTTCTAAAAGAATTTGTATGGAGTGTAGCCATGTATGGAAGTGAAACATGGGCGATAAATAGTTTGGACAAGAAGATAATAGAAGCTTTCGAAATGTGGTGCTACAGAAGAATGCTGAAGATTAAATGGGTAGATCACGTAACTTATGAGGAGGTATTGAATAGAATTGGGGAGAAGAGGAGTTTGTGGCACAATTTGACAAGATGGGACCAGTAGGACATGCTCTGAGGCATGAAGGGATCACAAATATAGCATTGGAGGGCAGCTTGAAGGGTAAAAATCGTAGAGGGAGACCAAGAGATGAATACACTGAGGAGATTTAGAAGGATGTAGGTTGCAGTAAATACTGGGAGATGAAGAAGCTTGCACAGGATATAATAGCATGGAGAGCTGCATCAAACCAGTCTCAGGACTGAAGACAACAACAACATCAACTTTCACGTCTGCCGGGTCAATCAAGGTTCACATATCGAATGCTTTTTTTTAAAAAAGCAAACTTTCAGGGTTTCTCTTCGATATGAAATATACTCCTGGAAATGGAAAAAAGAACACATTGACACCGGTGTGTCAGACCCACCATACTTGCTCCGGACACTGCGAGAGGGTTGTACAAGCAATGATCACACGCACGGCACAGCGGACACACCAGGAACCGCGGTGTTGGCCGTCGAATGGCGCTAGCTGCGCAGCATTTGTGCACCGCCGCCGTCAGTGTCAGCCAGTTTGCCGTGGCATACGGAGCTCCATCGCAGTCTTTAACACTGCTAGCATGCCGCGACAGCGTGGACGTGAACCGTATGTGCAGTTGACGGACTTTGAGCGAGGGCGTATAGTGGGCATGCGGGAGGCCGGGTGGACGTACCGCCGAATTGCTCAACACGTGGGGCGTGAGGTCTCCACAGTACATCGATGTTGTCGCCAGTGGTCGGCGGAAGGTGCACGTGCCCGTCGACCTGGGACCGGACCGCAGCGACGCACGGATGCACGCCAAGACCGTAGGATCCTACGCAGTGCCGTAGGGGACCGCACCGCCACTTCCCAGCAAATTAGGGACACTGTTGCTCCTGGGGTATCGGCGAGGACCATTCGCAGCCGTCTCTATGAAGCTGGGCTACGGTCCCGCACACCAATAGGCCGTCTTCCGCTCACGCCCCAACATCGTGCAGCCCGCCTCCAGTGGTGTCGCGACAGGCGTGAATGGAGGGACGAATGGAGACGTGTCGTCTTCAGCGATGAGAGTCGCTTCTGCCTTGGTGCCAATGATGGTCGTATGCGTGTTTGGCGCCGTGCAGGTGAGCGCCACAATCAGGACTGCATACGAACGAGGCACACAGGGCCAACACCCGGCATCATGGTGTGGGGAGCGATCTCCTACACTGGCCGTACACCACTATTGATCGTCGAGGGGACACTGAATAGTGCACGGTACATCCAAACCGTCATTGAACCCATCGTTCTACCATTCCTAGACCGGCAAGGGAACTTGCTGTTCCAACAGGACAATGCACGTCCGCATGTATCCCGTGCCACCCAACGTGCTCTAGAAGGTGTAAGTCAACTACCCTGGCCAGCAAGATCTCCGGATCTGTCCCCCATTGAGCATGTTTGGGACTGGATGAAGCGTCGTCTCACGCGGTCTGCACGTCCAGCACGAACGCTGGTCCAACTGAGGCGCCAGGTGGAAATGGCATGGCAAGCCGTTCCACAGGACTACATCCAGCATCTCTACGATCGTCTCCATGGGAGAATAGCAGCCTGCATTGCTGCGAAAGGTGGATATACACTGTACTAGTGCCGACATTGTGCATGCTCTGTTGCCTGTGTCTATGTGCCTGTGGTTCTGTCAGTGTGATCATGTGATGTATCTGACTCCAGGAATGTGTCAATAAAGTTTCCCCTTCCTGGGACAATGAATTCACGGTGTTCTTATTTCAATTTCCAGGAGTGTATGTATGACATCTGTACACTGTTTAGTTCTTGCGCTATAAATAATTGAAATTGTTCCCGGTTTCCACGGCTCGTGGTCTTGCGGTAGCGTTCTCGCTTCCCGTGCACGGGGTCCCGGGTTCGATCCCCGGCAGGGTCAGGGATTTTCTCTGCCTCGAGGTAACTGGGTGTTGTGTGTCTTTCATCATCATTTCATCCTCATTCACTCGCAAGTCGCCGTTAAAGAACTTGTGAAGCGGCGGCCGAACCGCCCCGCGAGGGGTCTCCCGGCCACCAATATCATACGATCATTATTATTATAGTTTTCCCGGACTTAATGTATACCCTGTTCATACAGACCAGGATGTAACTCTCCTTTGGACACTGTGTGCTGCAGCGCATTCGACTCATTCCAAAAGTCTTCCATCTAAGTGACGTCAGGAATCAGAGCAGGCTGTTTCGACTTCAGAATTGCTATTTTCCACAAACTATTGCTTTCTTGACAGATGCTGCATTATGACAGGGCGCACTGTCATATTGATACAATCAATCATTGTCCGGGAACCGTTCCGCTACTGTGCATACTACGCCATGCTATACAATGTGTTCGTAAGCTTCCGAACTTAGCGTTTTCTTAAGCATACTCTAATTGCGAAAATACTGTAACACCTCCTGTAAATATTACAACTGGTTGTAGGTTACGTTCAATATGCATTCGTGAAACTCAAACCCTTACATCGTGCTGAAGAGGATACAGCGTGACTCATCACTCCACATCACTCGTTTGCAGCCATCAACTGTTTAGTGACGTCGCTCTTCCCACTACCTGAAGCGTCGCTTAGCACTGACTGCGGAAATGTATGGCTTATAAGAAATAACTCGACTAGTGTACCAAAGTATTCTTGATTCCCCATTCACAATGGGCTAGCTAGGCCGCTAGTATCACGTAGGAAGACGCGAGTGAATCGTTCCGATGACATCATTCGTTTTTACAACTACCCTCCACCACGCTCGGCGATCCCTGTCCGTCGGGATATGACGTCTTCTTTGTTCTCGTTTAGCTGTGGCTGATTTTTGCGTGTTCAGAACACAGCCACGTCACCAAACGTCGACGACTAGCTTCGGAAAAGAGAAATGTCGGTAACGGATTTCCTTTTCAGATGGCATAGAGTGACATCCCAAGTCACTAAGCTCTCCTGACCGCTGTTCCTGCTTCTCTAATGACACCGCAAGACGCCCCCTTCCTTTTCCAACGATTGCCCCCCTCTTTTGACTTCTAGTGGTCAATCTCGCATTAATTAAAGGCACCCTGAAACTTTTGTTCAGGTAGTATAAGAAGAAACGAAGATCAGTGAAAAAGAGAATAGCCCTATATTTGAAATATGTCCCCAAAATTTGTGCCATAAATAAGCTATCTCTCGTCACTCTTGCATTTCCATCTCATCCACAAAGTTGCTGCGAGTGCGGTGCTGTAGATTCACCAAAGGGCAGAAGCACAGGTGCACAAGCATATGGGCTTTCCGCTGGATTGTCAGGAGATGAGGAGTGCAGGTGAGGTTGCGGTCGAGGGTGAGGCCAAGGTATCTCAGGGTAGGCATGAGCTGGATGGGACGACCATGAATGGTCAGGCAGAAACCGTCTTCCCTAAATTTTATGTTATTGTATCTGGAGTGAAGTCATTTGTAAAATTGAGCATGAACTCCTACTTCGTTTTTTGCTTACACATGTTCTCTTGTAATGGAAATTACATATTGTTCATGAAGTTATTTTACATTTGGTTAAGACTTGTGATGACCTCAACCCACAGGAAAAATAATTATCACAATCTGAACTGTGAAGTCATCCAAAATTCTAGTTGGAAAACCGCACTCTTTGTTATACTTCTCAATTGGTCACGATCCCACTTCGTTTATGAACTGAAAACTCTAATATTCACGAGATACTGCTCTGAAATTAACCTGAACCGACCAAATTGTGAAAATATTCTCTGAAACTGCAAATGAATTAGAAAAAGTGACAAATTTTTGTGAATCTTACACAATACTGTTAACAATCGCATGAACACTGGGGGGTTTCACCATACATCTACCCACTTTTGAGTATAACCAGTGTCTCTTAATACTACGACTCTTTAGCAATACAATATCAAAAAACTTTTATTACTGGGTAAAGAGTCACTACGTGATTTGACAGCTGACATTTATAATTCCCGCTCACGTCAGGAAAAGCACCAATACGGGAATAGCAGCTTTTACATTATTGGTCAGACCGCAAGCAATTATGGCAGTCACCGTAATTTTCGCGCGAAGCCATATTTCGCGACAAAATACTCTTATTAGTTACTTTCATATATCTAGTCTCATAACAATACATAAAACTACATAAAATAACTACAATAATTTAGACATGCAAGGAGAATTAGTCCTAATGAGAGGAAGAAGTTTATATTTACTGGTGTTTCAACAATGACTACCAGGCAACTTTTAATTCACTGATTGTAATTTTATTTTCGTTAGCAGAAAGCAAACATACTAAACAAAGAATTTAACTAAACAGAGTCTGTAATTCTTATACTTTTAATAGAGAAAGAAAGTTTCTAGGTCAGGGGATAGCGTTCAGCGAAATCCCTTAACTTTTTGTTGCATACGAAGCGTTGCGTTAGGCAGCACGATGTCGGCGGGTTACGATGATGAGAGCAGGATACAGACAGTTCCGCGGGTTAATCTTCTCCAGCGAAACGCAAATAAAGTTCCGGCACAGCTTTATCATTAACCCCGTGGTGATTAACACATCACAAGACGCCAGTATACGAATGTAGTTGACATGTCCTCTCTGTCAAAGTACATGACGTAGGCATCGCTCGTTTTTACACTTTATGCACTGTCCGTGACGCTATCGTCCATAATTACACGGTTCGTCACATTCATATAGTCTTAGCCACAAATACACAGTTCATAGAATTGTTGTTATGGATGAAGCACACCGTAAACAATGTCCACTCTGTTCTCGCATTTCAAACTTCGACAACGTCACTGAAAGCCATTTATGTTGCACAGTTAATTAGTCTTCACTTTCACGGCTTGATAGAATGTGATACACAACAGTTCCACCACCCAAGACCAATACCAGCAAAGTTCATTCGCATAAAAGCACAGTTCGTGTCGGCCACAACAAAGTAATGTTAGCGGCACTTTCACAGTCCGGTTTATTTGCTCTTAAAGTTCGCTGGCGATGGCATTACATACCGCAGTGGTAAAGAGAATTAACAATCTGATAGTTCGGTATCACTGTCCATACAATTACGTATGCTTTTCACGAAACACAGTACTATTTTTCCCGCGCACGCTTCACAGACACGCCATCCACCAACCCCCCTACTACGCAACAACCTTTCAACTCTAGATATCTCTATCTCTGTCCCCTGTCAATAGGTGTTATATCGTTATCGTAAATTACATAAACCTTTATAAATGTTATTGACTGCATTTTTCACAATTAATAATATTCCAAAAGAGAACTTTAGAAACTTTACCACAGGTGCAAAGCAAGAAACATATTTATCCATTGGCAAACGAAATAATCACAATTACATCTTTACATTTAAAAACCACAGTAGAATTTTACATAATCACAATTAGAAATCCCATATGAACAAAAGAAAAAGAATAGAAATCCAAAGAAAATCACGAAAAAAAATTTTATATGCATAATTAGCAATGCCTCACAGACTCCATACTTGCACAACCTCCAGTCAAACTGCACTTTAGCCGAAAACTTACGCCACACGATGACTGTACAGTGGTGAACATTTTCTCATTCACAACGCTCCCTTACTTACTGCTTCCCGTCACGAACCAAATACATTAAGAAAACGCGATTGACAATTCCCACATTTACTGTCTTGACCTGCCAGAACGCTATGAGTACTCTGCGACAGTTTTTTTCACCTGATACAGCACGTCATGACTTCATGTTTACTTTTTCATCAGTCCCACGTCCTTTTTTCATGGAATTACTCATTCGCTTACCTAGTGGTGAATCCTCATTTCATCTACATCAAGACTCTGCAAACCTCCCGGCGGTGTGTATCGGTGAGGGGGACCTGTGATACCACTAACATATTTCCCTTTCCTTGTTCCACTCGCGAATGGTACGTGGCATGTATGATTGCCAGTAAGTCTCTGTATTAGCTCTAGTTTCTAAAATTCTCTCGCGGTGATAGCCAGAAATTCATCGTCACTAGTTTAGGCGTCATGTAGTGGTTTCCTTGTCTTCGTATGCGCAATACGTAAAATTTACTGACGTACAGCGTCAACTGCCATAGCGCACACCATTCAATAGTCGTCTTCAGGTCATTCTGCAGTTCGATAATATCTTCTGGCTTCGCTATTTTCTTATGAACAACTGCATCATCTGCGAACCGTCTTAAAGAGCTTCTGCTGTCATCTATATACACTGTAAACAGTAACAATCCCATCTTTTAGGTACTCCGGAAATTACCTTTACATCTGCCCATTTTGCTCCGTTAACAACAACGTGTCGAGTTCCACAGGCAAGGAAGTCTTGAATCCAGTCGCAGTATTCGGTGAGCAATGAAGGATGGTGTCAAATGCCTCCCTGAAATCAAGGAACACGGCATCAACTTAAGTGCCATATACACCACTATGGACCTCATGGACGAATTTGTCTTCCGCAAGATCGCTGTTTGCAGAATCTATGTTGATTTTCATAGAAGAGATTTCCGTTCTCCAAAAACATCATAACTCTTGAGCAAAAAACACGTTCGGCAACTCTGCAACAGATTGACGTCAACGATATGGACCTATAATTATATGCATCTGTCCAACGACTCTTCCTGTAAACGGAAGCGACCTGAGTTTTTTTCCAGTCGCTAGGTACACTTTAGATCCTACAGCGAACTACGATGAACTGCAGCTAGAAGGGGAGCAATTTCTTTCGCATAATCTTACTGGTATCTCACTTGGTCCTGATGCCTATCCACAAATATGCCATTGTATTTGCACTCCTATAACGTGATGGACTTTCTCAACATCTGCCAATTCCCTGTTCTTACGATGATCGAAAGATAAGACCGTATTACGATCTTCCGTGGTGAAACAATTTCGGAAGATCGAATTCAGTATTTGGGTCTTCACTGCCTTCTCTTTCGGTGCCAATATTGTCGCTGAGTGAAGAGCTGCTTTCAAACCGCTTACTGATTTTACTTAAGGCAAAAAGTCTTCGGGTTTTTATTCAGATCGGTTCATAAAATTTTCCTTTCAAAGCGACTGAAAGCTTCTCCCATTCTCTCCTTACGCTCATCTTCGTACAGCTTTTGTTCGTCAACTGGATTTTGACTTATCTTGAATGTGTGATGGAGCTTTCTTTGTTTACGTAGAAGTTTTCTTTTGGGCCTATTAAACCACGGACGGTCCTTTCCATCCATTCAGACCTTGTTCGGAACATATGTCTAATTCATTATATATATTCCCGTTTAGGAGACAAATTTTAATTGAAAGTCGCTTACCCAGTTTCAGCGGATAAATACGATACTGGCCGGCCGAAGTGGCCGTGCGGTTAAAGGCGCTGCAGTCTGGAACCGCAAGACCGCTACAGTCGCAGGTTCGAATCCTGCCTCGGGTATGGATGTTTGTGATGTCCTTAGGTTAGTTAGGTTTAACTAGTTCTAATTTCTACGGGACTAATGACCTCAGCAGTTGAGTCCCATAGTGCTCAGAGCCATTTGAACCAAATACGATACTGTAGTATCTGTACTGTTCAGAAATATGATTCTAAATTCCTCATCCTTATCCTCATCCCTGAATATTTGATAATGACTACTCATATACTCTGCATTTTCCATCTTTTCACTCTTGCTCAACCAAAATGTTTACCTTTCTTAACCCTTCTTGTAATACCTGTATTCATGTTTGTTACATCAGTTAACATCAGTGATACGTTCCTCTATGTTAACTTCGATAACTTTGCGTCTCTTTGTTGCTAGGGTGCATAAGATCTTTTTCTTCAAGCGTTGGTTCTCTGATTATCTACCCGAAGTACTTTTCGGACAAGTCATTCACAACAATGTCACTCAAATACCTGGCACCAATTTTGATAGCGTGAGTCCCCCATTCAAAAATGGTTCAAATGGCTCTGAGCACTATGCGACTTAACTTCTGAGGTCATCAGTCACCTACAACTTAGAACTAATTAAACCTAACTAACCTAAGGACATCACACACATCCATGCCCGAGGCAGGATTCGAACCTGTGACCGTAGCGGTCGCTCGGATCCAGACTGTAGTGCCTAGAACCGCACGGTCACTCCGGCCGGCCCCCCATTCCATACTTGGAAAGTTGAAGCCACTCCCTATTATAAAGGCATGATCAGGGAACCTATAAATGAAATTCCGCAAGTTCTCACTGACGTGCTCTGGCAGTAGGGTTACTGATCCAGGCGATTATATAAACGCATCTGAAATCTCGTTTCGCAGGAAAGAGCGGAAGATATTATGGTTGTCGAGGGGGCCGTAACCAGTTACCGTTAGTTGCAAAAATCACACCAGCTTTTATTTGGCTAAGAACCACTTAATTACGCATTGCCTTGAAAGGATCAAATTAAAAAAAAAACGGTTGAAGGCCTAGTTCAGAAAGCTTGCAATACCTCATGAGCTGAAGTCCCAAAACCACACCAAAAACAAGAACAGCTGAAGGCCAGAACACAAGTTATAAAAATTACTTTAACGAATGCATGCGGCGGAAGGCATTACTTGAAAAAATTATTTCACATGAATACTCAGCTAAAGGCCACACACACAAGACATTGATCAACTCAGGGCTTAGGGCCTGCATAACAAGAATTTCAGATAGAGCAAATTTAAAAAAAAAATAGTTTTAAACAAATCAACTTTCAAAATTTTAATTTAAGGCGGCTGAAGGCCTTAACTTAAAAACATTTCACATAAAAGCTCGGCAGAAGGCCACACCCTGGACATTGAACAACTCAGTATTATGGGCCCGGATAACAAGAATTTCAGAGAGAACGAACTTCCAAATTTTAGTTATTAAACTAGTCAATCTTCAAATTCCTAATTTAAGTTATCTGAAGGCCTTAATTAAAATTAAAACAAACGAAATTAATAGAAAGCTGAAGGCCTCGCACAGTACATCAGACTAAAATGAAAATCACAACCTAAAATCAACAGAACAGTGGTGCTCAGAAGTGTTCTGAGGGTCGGCTTAAGAAGGTAGGTCTAACATAAGGTGGGGTAAACAGGCGGCCAATAGTAAGGTTAAATAATCGTATAGCAACCTGACCCAGGGACGGCTGCAGGACCGACCAACAACCTAATCAATTTCCTCCCGCCCGACCAGCGGTGCGACAACAGAAAATATGAGCCGAGGACGAAGATACCAGCAGCACTACATCTTCCAAACTGGCGTCTAAGAACAGCCAAAGCGCAATAACCACTCTTAAGAAATAAATATGAACAAACAACTAAATGCTGTCAAAACTGCACTCCATGGCGGACAACATCAACACGGCGAGGAAAAACACACTGCCGGAAAACCACGCTAACGACCATGGCAGGTAACTGGGTGGTTACGGCCACAAGGCGCAAAATACCACTGGGGCACTTTACTGATAAGTAACAACCAATTTAATAGTTCAAGACCATACAGGAAGATGGCTGCCAAATTTTGCGGACTCCAACACACCATACATTGCTGCTAGCCGGAACTGCCCCGGAAGCAACAACCAGCAATTAACGAAGAGATGTCACAGCAGTTGAGGTTTCATAGCAGAAAGGTTAACTGATCACTCAACTTCAGAGTCCAGGTTCGGTGGGCAACAAACTTTGTAACTCTTGCAGCTAGCGCCTCACAATCCTACCTCACATGCATGTCGCCAGCAATCCCAGCCTGACCTCGCACCACAGAGACTTCCTCGCTGCGGTGTCCCAACCGACCGACTATATGGAGCATGCAGAGAGCATTAAAATAGCTGCACAGTCAAGTCGACATAAGCTACACACTGTTCCACGAAAGCACTTCCACAAACAACTCCAACTATACTAAAACCACTTACAATGGAACAACAAGGGCGAATCACATGTCGACACACACGGAAAACACAGAAGTGGTCGGCGACCCAATACATGTTGTCCGATGAGACGACCAACCGAACGACCAACCAATGTGGTCCCAACTCGAGTCACGTGTGTCGGCAACGATCAGACGAGTCATAGCTGTCGCGACGTCACTGCTGTTCCATCCCTAATGAACTCCCAGATACACAACAACCCAGAAATAATAGCGGACGCTCCAAAGATAGCACGACAGTGCTCTTATTGATGACAGCTGCTGCTGCCACTCATGGGCAGTCAAGCCAGCAAATTAGTGACGCCAGTAAATCGAATAAGAAACAAGACGGCAGTACCGCTAAGACAAGCTGTGAAGCAATAATAGCACGAACACGGGCCGCGCATGGCTCAGCTTTCAATTATCATTTTGGCTGGCTACCAAGATTAATTTACCTTCTGAATCCGTTATATTACCGATTACTTTACTGCAATATACACAAATCAAAAAAAGTTTTGCATCACCCCAGTTCCCAGAAATCCTGAAGATAGATGTTGACTACGAACATTGTATTACAGACACAGTCCCTTTGACTGTTCAGAGACGTCACTAAACACACCCAAAGATGTAAACAACCATGCATGAACAGCGCCTATTAGACGGAGGGGATCCGGCAGCCGGTCAGTTCCTGTCATTCCACCAGGAAGGAGGTACACGGCTCGTGTTGTCTGTAGTTTAACCACGTCTAGACAGTCAATACTTGGTTTGATCGCATCTTAATTGTTACTTTGTGTCAGAAAGGGCTCTCGACAAGGGAAGTATCCAGGCATCTCAGAGTGAACCAAAGTGATGTTATCCGGACATGGTGAAGATACAGAGAGACAGGAACTGTCGATGACATACCTTGCTCAGGCTGCCCAAGGGCTACTACTGCAGTGGATGACCACTACCTACGGATTATGGTTCGGAGGGAACCTGACAGCAACGCCAACATGTTGAACAATGTTTTTTGTGCACCTACAGGACGTCGTGTTATGACTCAAACTGTGCGCATTAGATTGCATGATGCACAGCTTCACTCCATACGTCCATGGCGAGGACCATTATTGCATCTACGACACCATGGAGCGCGATACAGATGGGCCCAACAACATGCCGAAGGACCACTCAGAATTCTCATCACTTTCTCTTCATCAATGTGTGTTACATATGCCTTCAAGCAGACAATCGTCTGAAACGTGTTGGGAAGCAACCCAGTCAGACTGAACGCCTTAGACACACTGTCCAGCAAATGAAGCAAGGTGGAGGGGCCCTGCTGTTTTCGGGTGGCATTATGTGGGTCCAACGTACGCCACTGGTGGTCATGAAAGGCACCGTAACAGCTGTACGATACGCGAATGCCATTCTCCAACCGATATTGCAACCATATGGGCAGCATACTGGTGAGGCATTCGTCTCCATAGACAACAATTCGCGCACCCATCATGCACATCTTCTGAATGAATTCCTTCAGGATAGCGACATCGCTCGACTATAGTGGCCATCATGCTCTACAGACATAAACCCTATCGACCATGCCTGGGATAGATTGAAAATGGCTGTTTACGGACGACGTGACCCATCAACCACTCTGAGGAATCTACGCCGAATCGCCATTGAGGAATGGGATAATCTGGACCAACAGTGCCTTGATGAACTTGTGGATAGCATGTAGAGACGAATACAGGCATGCATCAATGAAAGAGGACGTGCTACTGGGTATTAGAGGTACCAGTGTGTACAGCAATCGAAACCACCACCTCTTAAGGTCTCGCTGTATGGTGGTACAACATGCAATGTGTGGTTTTCATGAACAATAAAAATGGCGGAAATTATGTTTATTTTTACCTCTATTCCTGTATTCTGTAGAGGTTCCGGAACTATCGGAACCGAGGTGACGCAAACCTTTTTTATGTGTGTATATGCCGTTACCATTGGCGGGTAACCTGTCTTTACGATAAATACTCCACTCTAATCTAGGATTTCATTTGAATTCACTACCGATTTTAGCAACATTCTGTTCGTAATAGTATGTGGGGGACCTTCAGTGAGCAATATTATATCTGGGGCCTTCCCTTAGATGTACCTGTGGTGTACTAATATCATAATAACCTTTTCTACATCCGATCTGCGAGGATGAGCACTCCCTAAAGAAGTTTATAGCTGATGTAGCTTCGATTTTCTCAAATAATTCCTCTCCGTTCCCAAGGGATACTGGAGGGTTCCCCTTACCTAGAGTCCCATGTGCATCCCTAACGTGCTCCATCACCCTAGTAGCCACTTCCTGCTCGTAATGCGCACATGACCTTTCGAGGGGAACCTTACAATTCTCCAACCGAAAGCGAAGGTTGAAAAATTCGCGCCTGATAGCATCGCTGAATCGTCTGTGCCTCTGATTTAGACCTTCCACACTACTTCAAACCAGAGAAACACAATGGAGTCCGGGTATGAAACTACGCATGACAAGCTTAGCCTGCACGTCACGTACTATGGTAGTTGTCCTCAGTAAATCATCAGTCCTTCGACAGGCACCGAGGATGGCCTCAGAACCAAGCGGCAGGCATCATTCGTGCCGACATGAGCCACGATTTGCAACCATTGTACCCAGTCGGTCGACAGCTGCCAGCAGATGGACAGACGTTACCCATGTTTCGGACGAGATACTCCGGCAAACATAACAAGTGCACACTGACATTCTTTCCTACGCTATCTCTCATTTCTCTGAGCGACACGGTTACCACGTTGGAGGTCCCATTGACTAGCATTCCAGCTCCTGAGTGATATATATGCTGTGCTTGGGATTAATGGGGGATATTGAGCCGTGCTGCCACATAACCGT
The DNA here is from genome assembly GCF_023864275.1 of Schistocerca cancellata. NCBI lineage: Eukaryota > Metazoa > Arthropoda > Insecta > Orthoptera > Acrididae > Schistocerca > Schistocerca cancellata. The sequence continues at coordinate 405,547,983 of NC_064633.1, read as the reverse complement.
CCACAACTGCAAAAATGTCACCGGTGCAAGATTTTGTGCACGAAATTTGGAAATTTGTGGTAAGTTTCTATGAGACCAAACTGGTGAGGTAATCTGACCCTAGGCTTACACACTACTTAATCAAACTAACTTACGCCAAGGGCAACAAACACACCCATGTCCCACGTAGGACTCGAACCTCCGACTGTGGGAACCATGAAAACCGTGACAAGGCGCCTCGACTACGCGGCTACTCCGCGCGGCTCTCTCTCGACTAAGTCGCATGAGTGTTCGATGGGATTCATATCGGGCGATCTGGTTTGCCAAATCATTCTCTCAAATTGTCTAAAACGTTCTTCAAACCAACCGCGAACAAGAGTGGCCCTTAAAAAATCCATTGCTGTGTTGGAACCTGAATTCTATGAATGAATGGAAATGTATCTAAGAATCAGAACATAGACATTTCCAGACACTGATCGGTCAAGAAGCCTGTTAACGTGGCCTACACCACTATGGAGCTTTCCAGAATGCCTTACAGGTAACTTGCGTCCAAGGCCTCGTGGGGTCTGCGCCGCATTGAAGCACATCCATGAGGTCTTACCAACTCAGATCGGGACTCAGCTGACCAGGCCACGGTTTTCCAGTCGTCCACAGTCCAATCGATATGGTCACGAGAGCAGGAGAGGCGCTGTTGGTGGTGTCGCGCTGTTGGCAAAGACACTCGCGTCGGCCCTCTGCAACCATAGCACTTTAACACCAAATTTCACCGCACTGTCCTAACGGAGACGTTCGTTGTACTTCCCACATATTAAGTTATTTGTGGCTTGTCTGTTTGCACTGACAACTCTACGCAATCGCATCTGCTATCCTTCGTTAAGTTAAGGTCGTCGGCCACTGTCAGTGGTGAGAGATAATTTGCTATTCTCGGCCCACTGTGGATACTGGAATATTAGATTCCTTAAGAATTTAGGAAATGGAATGTCCCATGGGTGAATATCTAACTACATTCCGCGTATAAAGTCTGTTAATTCCCGTCGTCCGACCACAATCACGTCGGAAACATTTTCACGTGAATCACCTAGTTATAAGAACAAATCGAACAATGCACTGACCTTTTATACCTCGATACTACCGTCATCTGTATACGTACATGTCGGTATCCAATGATTTCTGTCATCTCAGAGTAGATCGTTCGATTTGGCAGTAGTGAGAAGAGACAGAATGTGTAACGATTTCTACTAACATTTCCCGTGCGCAAATAGGGTGCTTTAGCTCAATATGGAGTTCGGAATACTCATTATATCGACATAATTATGGAAGATCCTTTATCTTGTGTTTTTTTATGTTATGACAATAAGCACTTACACTGTCAGATGTCATACGCTGATCCTGCTGTTGTTGTGGTCTTCAGTCCAGAGACTGGTTTGACGCAGTCCTCCACGTTGCTTTATCCTGTGCAAGCTTCTTCATCTCCAGTACCCACTGCAACCTAAATCCTTCTGAATCTGCTAAGTGTATTCCCTCTACGATTTTTACCCTCCACGCTGCCCTACAGTACTAAATTGATGATCCCTTGATGCCTCAGGCCATGACCTACCAACCGATCCCTTCTTCTAGTCAAGGTGTGCCACAAATTTCTCTTCTCCCTAACTCTATTCAGTACTTTCTCATTAGTTATGTGATTTACCCATATAATCTTCAGCATTCTTCTGTAGCACCACATTTCGAAAGCTTCTATTCTCTTCTTGTCCAAACTATTTATCGTCCACGTTTCACTTTCAAACATGTCCACACTGCATACAAATACTTTCAGAAACGACATCCAGACACTTAAATCTATACTCGATGTTAACAAATTTCTCTTCTTCAGAAACGCTTTCCTTCCCATTGCCAGTCTACGTTTTATATCCTATCTACTTCGACCATGATCAGTTATTTTGCTCCCCAAATAGCGAAACTCATTTACTACTTTAAGCGTCTCATTTCCTGATGTAATAGCCTCAGCATCACCTGATTTAACTCGACTACATCCCATTATCATCGTTTTGCTTTTGTTGAGGTTCATCTTATATCCTCCTTTCAAGACACTGTCCATTCCGTTCAGCTGCTCTTCCTGGTCCTGTGCTGTCTCTGACAGAATTACAATGTCATCGGCGAACCTCAGCGTTTTTATTTCTTCTGCATGGACTTTCATACCTACTCCGAATTTTTCTTTCGTTTCCTTTACTGCTTGCTCAATATACAGATTGAATAACATCGGGGATAGGCTAAAAACCTGTCTCACTCCCTTCCCAACCACTGCTTACCTTTTAAGCCTCTCGACTCTTATGACTGCCATCTGGTTTCTGTACAAATTGTAAGTAGCCTTTCGCGCAATGTATTTGACCCCTGCCACCTTCATAATTTGATAGAGAGTATTCCAGTCAACATTGTCAAGTGCTTTCTCTAAGTCTACAAGAGCTAGAAATGTAGGTTTGCCTTTCCTTAATCTATTTTCTAAGATAATCGTAGGGTCAGTATTGCCTCACGTGTTCCAACATTTCTGCGGAATCCAAACTGATCTTCCCCGAGGTCGGCTTCCACCAGTTTTTCCATTCGATGCCGACACAGTGCAGTTTTGAGTGAAATATGGCTGAGCCTTTTTCGTGACAGCGAGCCACCCGCCGTGCCGCTTATATTGTTGTGACACCTACCCATATCACGTTTCTGTGACACGTAACAGGTGGACGCAACTGCAGTTGTTACCGAGGATGGACGTGATGGCTTATCATCACAAATGACTATTGTGGCTGTGTGAGACGAAGCACTTCCTCCTAGCTACCATCACTTACTTGTTCGCTTAGTAAATGAAAACTTATTTATGCTGATCTGTCTTTTCCTTTCTTTGTCTCATTACTCTATCACTCTACCAAAATCACTAAATGAAAAAAATGGAAAAAAAAACTAAACTCCATCCGAACATGCCTCGGAATGCCCAGTGGTACTAGCCGACTACCGTGTAATTCTCAGCCGAAGGTGTTTCAGGATGTGGATTTGTAGAGGCATGTTGTCAGAGCATCGCACTCCCGGGCGTTGTCAGTTTTCGTGACTAGAGAGCTGCTTCGCAATCAAATACACTACTGGCCATTAAAATTGCTACACGAAGAAGAAATGCTGATGATAAATGGATATTCATTAGACAAATATATCATACTAGAACTGACATGCGATTGCATTTTCGCGCAATTTGGGTGCATAGATCCTGAGAAATCAGTACCCAGATCCACCAACTACGGCCGTAATAACGGCCTTGATACGCCTGGGCATTGAGTCAAACAGAGCTTGGATGGCGTGTACAGGTACAGCTGCCCATGCAGCTTCAACACGGTACCACAGATCATCAAGAGTAGTGACTGGCGTATTGTGACGAGCCAGTTGCTTGGCCACCATTGACAAGACGTTTCCACTTGGTGAGAGATCTGGAGAACGTGCTGGGCAGGGCAGCAGTCGAACATTTTCTGTATCCAGAAAGGCCTGTACAGGACCTGCAACATGCGGTCGTGCCATTCGTGCACCTACGTTCGTCGTTGAGTACACCATCGCAGGCGCTCCTGTCTGTGATGCAGCGTCAAGGGTAACCTCAGGCATGGTGTCCGAGCTGATAGTCCATGCTGCGGCAAACGTCGTCGAACTGTTCGTGCAGATGGTTGTTGTCTTGCAAACGTCCCCATCTGCTGACTCAGGGATCGAGACGTGGCTGCACGATCCGTTACAGCCATGCGGATAAGATGCCTGTCATCTCGACTGCTAGTGATACGAGGCCGTTGGGATCCAGCATGGCGTTCCGATGACCTTCCTGTACCCACCGATTCCATATTCTGCTAACAGTCATTGGATCTCGACCAACGCGAGCAGAAATGTCGCGATACGATAAACCCCAATCGCGATAGGCTACAATCTGATCTTTATCAAAGTCGGAAACGTGATGGTACGTATTTCTCCTCCTTAGATGAGGCATCACAAGAACGTTTCACCAGGCAACGCCGGTCAACTGCTGTTTGTGTATGAAATATCGGTTGGAAACTTTCCTCATGTCAGCACGTTGTAGGTGTCGCCACCGGCGCCAACCTTGTGTGAATGCTCAGAAAAGTTAATTTGCATATCACAGCATCTTCTTCCAGTTGGTTAAATTTCGCGTCTGTAGAACGTCATCTTCGTGGTGTATCAATTTTAATGGCCAGTAGTGTAGCTCCTCAACTGCCCTCACGAGGGCCCGATAACGCTTAACTTCTGTGTTCTGGCTGGAACCGCTAATACTATCGCGGCAATGTCGTTGCCATCAATATCACTGAATTGCAGCTAGTTTTAGTACTCGTAGACTTCCGCACAATAACTTCAGCACTCCGTAATTCGACAAGAGAATTAAATTAATCAAATAGTGTAAAGGGCGTAGCTGTGTCGTTATCAAACGACGCACTAAGCACAATGCAGAAATGGAACAAGAGCGTACCGTAAAACGTCAGCAGGTTTTTTGAGAAGAGCGTTGTACTTAGTCAGTTTCTTCTTCGTGCTTTTTAAATTTTCCACGTGAAACGCAATAAGTTTTCAAGAAAGCTCATCACATCAACAAAACTATACATTACTGGCCATTAAAATTGCCACACAACGAAGATCTCGTGATACAGGCGCGAAATTTAACAGACAGGAAGAAGATGCTATGATACGCAAATGATTAGCTTTTCAGAGCATTCACACAAGGTTGGCGCCGGTGGCGACACCTACAACGTGCTGACATGAGTGAAGTTACCAACCGATTTCTCGTACACAAACAGCAGTTGACGCTGCATCACAGACAGAAGCGTCTGCGATGGTGTACTCAACGACTAACCTGGGTGCACGAATGGCATAACGTCATTTTTTCGGATGAATCCAGGTTCTGTTTACAGCATCATGATGGTCACATCCGTGTTTTGCGACATCGCGGTGAACGCACAGTGGAAGTGTGTATTCGTCATCGACATACTGGCGTATCAAGCGGCGTGATGGTAAAGGGGGCCATTGGTTACACGTCTCGGTCACCTCTTGTTCGCATTGACGGCACTTTGAACATTGCACGTTACATTTCAGATTGTTACGACCCGTGGCTCTACCCTTCATTCGATCCCTGCGAAACCCAAAATTTCAGCAGGATAATGTGCGACCGCATGTTTCAGGTCCTGTACGGGCCTTTCTGGATACAGAAAATGTTCCACTGCTGCCCTGGCCAGCACATTCTCCAAATCTCTCAGCAATTGAAAACGTCTGGTCAATGGTGGCCGAGCAACTGTCTCGTGTCAATACGCCAGTCACTATTCTTGATGATCTGTGGTATCGTGTTGAACCTGCATCGGCAGCTGTACCTGTACACCCCATCCAAGCTCTGTTCCACTAAATGCCCAGGCGTATCAAGGCCGTTATTACGGCCAGAGGTGGCTGTTCCGGGTACTGATTTCTCAGGATCTATGCACCCAAATTGCGTGAAAATGTAATCCTATGTCAGTTGTAGTATAATATATCTGTCCAATGAATACCCGTTTATCATCTGCATTTCTTCTTGGTATAGCAATTTTAATGGCCAGTAGTGTACATTGGCCAGTAGTGTACATAATTGTCTTTCTAGTAACAATGTCAATCATGAAAAACCTTTATATCTGATGTGCTGATAAATATCGTCAAAGTAATTGTAAAGTATATGTTGACTTCGAGCAACGGTCGAAGGAAGTTTGATTCTTCCTCGAAAAAAATGATTCAATGAGCTTGACTGATCGTGCGTCCGGAAAGTTCTCCATCAGTTAATAATAGTGTCTGTTTATTTGTATATTCGACTAGCTTTTACTCGCGGTTTTGTTTGCGTGTCAATAGTATTGTAAATATTGGAGAATCAATGCTTGTTATGTGACCGTCCCCTGCGCTGCCCCATGGCACGAAGTCAGGATTTGTACGTGTAGCATCTTTCTATTTGTATGGCATCATAGCCCACAAGGAATGCATCGATTTCGATGCAGTTGTTTTGTTTCTTTATAGGCTAGTTTAATCAGAATTGCCGCGACGTATGTTCGATGAAAGTTTGTTCAGGCTTTTTCCCGAGCAACACGCTGCCTAGTAATATGTGGTTCATAATTGCATGTCATACTAAAACATAGATCTCCGAAATATCTATAAAAAGTCCGCGAGTAGATTATGTTTATCTTTCATTGTTTACCAACTATCACAATTTTTGTCTTTCTAATTTGTTGCACCAGGAGGAAATAATGATTATAGGTGAACAGTAAACGATAAGGATTTGCTCCCAGAGACTTTTCTGTAGATCTTTTTGAGGTCTACAATTTAGTACTTTACAATTTGACTTAGTTCTTATTGCAGGATAATGCATTGCCAACAAACATTTTGATGCCTCCATGCACTATTGAAGACTATTATCAACTCTGCGTACTGATTTAATTTTGTTAAGTACTCTGTGATCCTCCTCAAGGTTCAAGTTACCTCCATAAGGAACTCCATCAAGTTCGATTCAGTAGTTCAGCCGTGAAAAGGTTACAGACAGAACCACTATCACATTTACAGTATTGGTACCTCATGGACCACTCACTGTGTCTTTCTTCAACAATTGAAGTGCTAGATCACGACTGAAATACGCTGCCTCCTGGCAAAAAGGCCAAATAAGACACAAGGTACTATTTGCCAACAAGAAGACTTTGGCGAAATGTCAAGGTGCATAGAAGAACAGATGTACTAACAGTAATAAGCCTGACGATGATGGAAAATCGAAACGTGTGGTTTCAGATAAAGCGGTTTTAGTAACTTGTGGGAGCACTATTTCTTACTGTTCAGCAAAAGAATCCAGAGAGGTCAAATATTTACCGAAAATATATGACTGTTGAGCATCAACGTCGCCATACAAATTTACAAATTTTTCACAGAAAAAAGGATTTAACTTCACTTGCATAGTGAGTAAAATAGACACAATAGCTCATTTGTGTAATAAGTTGTCACGAAATGATAAGAACGTCTTGTTTTATTGTACTTTCATCGTAAATTCTGTGAAACATAGAAACAAGAAGTCATGAAATGAAGGCATAACACAAGTCACACTGAGCTACGATAATTCCAGGCTATTTTACATTTTTTAAACACACAATTACCTTCTGTCCGTACGTCAAACCAAGCGATGTGAGGCATTCGGGAGGACGACGGTTCAAATGCGACTCCGGCCATCCAGATTTAGGTTTACCGTGATTGCCCTAAATCGCTTCAAGATAATGCCGGGATGGTTCCTTTGAAACGGCATGGCCGTCTTCCCCCCCTATTCTTCCCTAATCCGATGGGACCGATAACCTTGCTGTTTGGTTCCCTCACCCAAATCAGCCAACCAACCGTAAATCAAACTTCTGATTATGCCGAGATTCTCTCTCTCTCTCTCTCTCTCTCTCTCTCTCTCTCTCTCTCTCTCACACACACACACACACACACACACACACACACACACACATCCTGTTGTTTTTGGGGTAGATACATTCCCCTGTGCCCGTCCCCCCCCCCTCCCTCCCACTGAATCCTCCCTTGCTCACATCCCTTAACTGCACTTCTCATGTGCTCATTGCTGCTCAGTCTTTGTTTCGATTTGACAGACATAAAACTAATAACATAAAAAAAACTTAACGCTATTCTATCACTTTATTCTGCTCAGCCCGTTAGTTACCGAAACATGACATACTTCGGTGTTCTACATAACATCAGTGTGACGCTGTATGCTGCGGTGTCTTCTTTTATCTGGGCTTAATACAGAATATTTACAACAGCATCACTCGTCTGTACTGCCAGCACTCGTCATCTTGACATACTGTTCTCATTCTCATTCATATTGGAAAATTCTGACTGTTACTGTTACTTCAGTTAGAAACTACTTTTATTTCTGACTCTATACCGTTGATCTCTTTGAATTAACCACCAAAACTACTGTTCACAAGTAAATATTTCGGAGCATTTTGCTCAGTTGCCTGAGACTGCAGTTAAGTGTGTGTGGGTTGCTTTTGCATGAGTGTAAGAGTGTGTGTGGGCCGGCCGAAGTGGCCGTGCGGTTCTAGCCGCTGCAGTCTGGAATCGCGAGACCGCTCCGGTCGCAGGTTCGAATCCAGCCTCGGGCGTGGATACGTGTGATGTCCTTAGGTTAGTTAGGTTTAACTAGTTTTAAGTTCTAGGGGACTAATCACCTCAGAAGTTGAGTCCCATAGTGCTCAGAGCCATTTGCGTGCGTGTGTGTGTGTGTGTGTGTGTGTGTGTGTGTGTGTGTGTCGTCTCTTTCTGACGGAGGTCATACTGGCCCACAGCTTTATTTGCGACTGTCTTTTTGTTGTGCGTATCTGCGAGTCAAGTTCTCTGCTATATGGTGAGTGGCAACTTTCCTTCTCATAATATTGTTATTTAAATCTCGTTGCTGTCCTTATATTTCAGAACTTTATTTTCTTGGCTCTACCTCTTCTACTCTATGCTTCTCCAGCGACACAACCGTTTGTAATCTCCTCTCCTTTGTTTGCATTATTTCTTGCCACTTCTACCATTTCTCTCACCATGGCTTCTAGAAAATTATGTGCTATGAAGACTCTCCCTAAAATTATAGTTAAAGTAGGAGAGGAAGAGAACAGAACAGGGAAACCAGGAGCTATTCTACATAGCTCACACGCGCACAGTTTTATAAAACACGGGAAACCCCTTACCATTTTGCGTGAGATCGTCTTCCTAAATATACTTTCACAAGTCCAGAATATTTCTTAATCTTAAAACTCTTTTTGATTTCGGATAGAGCAAGTGTTATGCATTTGAATTTGGTGAAGCTAAAACCAATAAATGTCCATGATGCACCAATGGAGACTTCCTAATTTCCTACGACTCTTCCTTCGGCCTCTCTTTAGTTTTTAACAAGACTAAGCACCCAGACTGAGAACCTGTCGGCTTGGCGCACTCCAGATTCCAGCTACATTCAATTGAACCATGGCGCGTCCTTCCACTGCTGCCAAAAGTGGGGAATAATGACGTCAGACCATTATCTTTAAGAACTGTTAATGTCTCTGGTATTAATCCTCTGTCTGCAGCCTCAAGTCATATCCTTTCAGAATATTTGCCAGAATTCTGCCTCCCTCCTATTACCAACGGTACATTTATCATGCCCTAGAATGAAATTTTAACTCTACAGCCGAGTGAGCGTTGATATGAAACTTCCTGAAAGATTAAAACTGTGTGCCAGACCGAAACTCGAACTCGGGACCTTTGCCTTTCGCGGGCAAGTGCTTTACCAACTGAGCTATCCAAGCATGACTCACATCTCGTCCTCACAGCTTCACTTCCGCCAGTACCTCATCTCCTACCTTCCAAACTTCACAGAAGCTCTCCTGCGGACCTTGCAGAATTAGCACTCCTGGAAGAAAGGATATTGCGGAGACATGGCTTAGCCACAGCCTGGGGGTTATATTTAGAATGAAATTTTCACTCTACAGCCGAGTGTGTGCTGATATGAGCTTGTGTGAAGTTTGGAAGGTAGGAGACGAGGTACTGCCAGAAGTCAAGCTGTGAGGACGGGGCGTGAGTCGTGCTTGGGTAGCTCAGTTGGTAGAGCACTTGCCCGCGAAAGGCAAAGGTCCCGAGTTCGAGTCTCGGTCCAGCACACAGTTTTAATCTGCCAGGAAGTTTCTTATCATGCCCTACTTCTCCTCTGACTTTTTACATCACCTTGGACTCTCCAATCCATTCAGTAAGAAGGAGTGTACGCTTCTGTTAACTACCAGTACACGGTATTTTCCCTTAGGGCACAATTTGTACCCGACTGTCAGCCGGACTTATCCATGTCCCGGTGACTTGCATTATATTAGCCAACACCTCACCACTTAACAACGATGTCGAAACCCACTCGTGACTTTCACTCGTGAATTTAGTTCATTCATTTGAATCAACAATTGAATCAACAATTGACTATATAGTGATTCGCTACTTGTATCGTATTGCGAGTTTAACCACAATCACTCTCCTATTGTCTATACGGCTCGATGTGCGTGTACTTGCTCAGTTCTTTCTTTCATTATTTTAACTAATCCAAATATGAACGAGGAGTACAATGAGCATGGCCAGTGGAGCGCCATAACACTTCAGATCACCTATAGTCCCTCTTCCAGACTAGGCCTATGCATGAGCCAGTATCATGCGAAACGTGTGCACCTGGGACAATTCTTCCTATATCTGTTAGTGATAAACAACAGTAGCGTAGTCATGTAGTCATGGGTCAGGATGCTCCTAAACGTTTTCGGTGTCTCGCGGTGCCAATGACCTGACATTTTGAAAAATTGGTAAGGGAAAAAGAGTACACATTTAGTTAAAGAAACCTTTGCTGCCTGGTATCTCATGAGTAAACTGACTCGGTACAACATATTTACATATATGTTTTTATAGAAGCTAACTCTTAGAGTCAGCATGCTTGATGCATCGGCGAATATACATCTGCTTTCTCTGAACTCTAGCTCGTCCTTCGACCGTACTCCGTCGCCATTGCTGTCAGCAAGTAAACTACCAGTTTAGAGATAAGTTCACTGCACAAAAACATAGTTGGACCGAGGGAACATGATGCTCACACTGTGTAACACGTTCTCTAACCTTGATAATCGTCCAGTTTCATGTGGAAGAGAGCCCACTAGTTTCTTCAAGTAGAGTGGAGCGTGGTACATAGCTGATAGTGTACTTGGGAGAACATGAAGTTATTTGGTCGATATTTCAGACTAGTGACTGATTTCAGAATAACATGCGCGAATGAGCACTAGAGACAGCCATAAGCAGTTTCCTTCATTTTCTACAGTTTTTGTTGTTAGACCCAAGGGTGTGTTTTGAACAGCAGCTGTAGACATGTGAGTTCTACACATTAAAGTGCTGTGCAATACACTGGTGTCCAAAACTTCAGACGTAAGTACCTTTCGTATGATAGATCAATGCCAAATAATATACCTAAATAAAATTAGGACCATACACAGAAACAACTGCTATAGTATAGTAAAGAAGATAACCGAAAGAAATGCGCAGTGAGACGGACAGATATGAACTTCCATTCAACGACAATTAATCTATTGATATCACAGCGATTTCTGCTGGTCCCGAAGACATTTTACAAGAGGATGGACTTGGTTCCTCATTGCATGTGTGATCACAATGTTCTGATAGGCCATGCTCTGCAACGTGCCCCATGCTGGCCGCCAAGGTTCGTACGGAGATCTGGTGGTCGGACGGTCATGCAAGAGCACGGTCTATAACTTTTGGATGATCGTTGCTCGATGGAATTTAGGTGGAGGGGGGGGGGGGACCAAGCAGGCCAGTCCATTCGCCGAATATCCCCTCCATCTAAGAGCTCCTCCAAATGCGCTGTTCGAAGCGGTCGCGCATTGATATGTACTGAAATGAAGTCAGGGCTGAAAAGACGCAGAAAAGGAAGGTGTGCAGTGTCACGATAACGCTGAGTGGCAATAGTAGAGCATTCTGTAGGGAAGCAGCCTACTCGCGCCACCCACAATTAATATGTTGTTGGGTTGGGTTGTTTGGGGAAGGAGACCAGACAGCGAGGTCATCGGTCTCATCGGATTAGGGAAGGAAGTCGGTCGTGCCCTTTCAGAGGAACCATGCCGACATTTGCCTGGAGTGATTGAGGGAAATCACGGAAAACCTAAATCAGGATGGCCGGACGCGGGATTGAACCGTCGTCCTCCCGAATACGAGTCCAGTGTCTAACCACTGCGCCACCTCGCTCGGTATTAATATGCTGTCCACTGTGTGCCAGCCTAGTCCGCTGTAACTAGCTACGACGTCACGAATATTGCGCAATACCTTAAAAGTAAAGTAAATAATCTGAAAATTTAATAGCATGTCAGGGGTGGTGCTAAAATAATGTGTTAAGTTTGAATTTAGTAACTTAAACAGTAACCAGCTACTGTTCAGTTGCTATGTGGTTGGGTCATGGAGGAGTGTGACTTCATGTGTTGCTGTGGGGTGTGGGGCAGGGGGTAGAACGTTATAATACGGTGCTTCGCTGTCTTTTACAAGAGCCTGGAAAGTATTTTTGTGGTTAGCCACACAGTGATGGAGAACATACCGACCATGGTTTCCAATGTGTGTGTCCACTTTCTTCTTGTGCTCCCTGAAAGAAATGTTCCTATTCTCTGTTTAATCAGCGGCATCACGAACTATGATTATCAATAAAAGTTTTGATTGTAACGGATTCATACATTCAATAAAAGTTCACAAGCACAATCATAGTTATAATCCTGATAATAATAATTGTAATTTTATTATTATTATTATTATGTCCCAATTATAAACAGCCCTATGAGCAATTCAGAGGCGACCTCTACGTTAAGTTGCAATTAAATGGTCTTTCGGCCTGATTACTAATCATCAAAGTTAACTGCTCACCACTTAAGTGGAAAATAATCTCAAGACCTCCCACACGGTCTCGTTAAGATTACTGGTGGCATACAGACACTTTCTTACGTGAAAGCTAAGCGATCCAGGACGATGTACAGTCCTCGAGAGTTCACTTCCTATTTTTACCGAAAAGATGAGCTTAGACGCAGACTGGCTGTGACATCATCCAAGGCAGCGCGTAAGCCGGCGTTTGACTGACGCGGACAGAGTGATAGCTTTGTGCGAAGTGTGTCTCTCAGGTCGTTTTTGTACGTGGGCGCAGCGGAAGGCCGAACGGGACATCTGCCGTTATTTACTCTATGCCCAGGTAGCAGTATCTAAATGTCCCTTTCTTGGACACGTGTTATTTAATAACTCAGTCATAAAACAATTTACAATTTTCGTGATTCTCATATGAATGGAGCTAAGGTAGCTTTCAATACAGAGACAGTTGTAGCTCGATTGGATTTAAACTTTTCTGGCTACAATTATTAGAATGGAACCGACAGTAGTCCTTGTATTGATTGTTATTTACATAACAGTACTAAAATTCGTTATATCTTTATTATTTAATGCATGTAATCAGGTGCTGTGATAGGAACTTTCTGTCATTGTGATGAACTCTTCTCGGGTGACCAGCTGAGTGGTGGCGTCGCCTTGTCGCAACGTTTCGATGATTTTCATACCCATCATCCTCAGGAGAGGCGTCGGGATGCTGTGCTGCACATATCTAACAAGTAACTTTATAGATATTTGCAGCGCAGCATCCCAACACTTCGCTTGAGGATGATGGGTGGGAAACTCATTGAAACGTTGCGACAAGACGCCGCCACCACTCTGCTGGTCACCGAAGAAGAGTTCATCACTGGAATACGCCGAGAAAGCTTGCAATCGCATTCGGGAAATTTTTGTTCCAAATTTAATTTTCAGTACATTACTTTAAAACTATTAGAGGTAGCTTAATGGAGTCACATAATTAATGTTTGTATTTCAAACTGAAGCTTCATACGAATTTTAATATTTCTGAGTCTAATATTTAGCTCCTTCAACTTTCCGTAAGAACGCCGATTTTTGAGCAAAATATCCCTCCCATCAAGTTGGTCTTGTAAGAGATAATTGGGGCATCGGCTTAAAACAATGTATCTAGAGATTTAACAATTTCAACATTAATATGTTGAAGCATATATTGACAAAGTTTGGAAATGCCACTTCTTTTCTTAATTTCATCCTTGGTTATGGTGCCAAACTTGCATGTTATGCAGAGGCGCGTTATGGTGACGTGGCGATAGTAGCATTGAACTGAGGTACGTCCCGGCACACTCGCTCGCTTCTGTCTCTCAAATGATACAACGCTTGTTTGGCCACAGGGCAAGTGTTCCCTTGAAACGTATTCGACTTCAAATTTCAATTGCATGCCATTTCGTTCGCAATGTTCACTTGGAAGCTGGCTGAAATAGACGTACATTCGCCCACAACAGCAATTTCTGCCAGGTTTAGCAACGACTGTTATAAACAAGGAGTGACACTTGTCACCCAGTATTTTAAGTAAGAGGAAAGACTCAGCAACGCTGCTTAGTTGTCCGAAAAGTCCAAAAACCAAAACGACACCCACTGCGTAAACATCAGCCAAATTTGAGACAAATGGTCAAGCTATCAATTTCTGTCAGCGGAATATTGATCATTAAATACAAGATACAGTGCCTTAGTCGTGTCTATATCCGAGTAATGCAACCCTTGACGTAAGGATTTATTTACTGGTCTTGCGTGACATGACTGATGGCAGTAATAAACTTTCATTAAAAATCCATTAAAAGGTGAAAGGCCAAAACGTTGACAGAACTATTAATCATGCCGAGTAATCTCTGGTGAGTGAAATCGTCGTCTCGGTCGAGAGACGGGCGCAATATTTCTTATCGCAGACACCGAATACCTCCATTTAGAAAACCAGTATCACAGTGTGCACCTATTTTATGCTCTTCTCCCTGCTCCTTGCATTCCATAAAATTTATCTGCTCTGTCAAGCAGGTCTTACTTGTATTTTCCTTCTTCACAGAGTCAATGTCTTCCAGACTGTCAGATTTTTAACGTTCTAGCCGCAACAGAGGCCACAATCAGTACAAATTTTACCGAATAATTATATTCTGGCTCGATGTTGTCATTTGGTGGGTTAATTCAACCTTCTATTTTATGTTCATTACTGCCAAGTTTCGGGTTTGCATATATTTTCAAATGCTCGTCTGAAATACATCCAAGGAGTATCCTAGATAAGACACGAAATATAATGCAACGGCGAAAGGTCTGTAAACATATACTTCCGAAAATTTTATCTGTTGCTCCCGCCCATTCCCTGATGTCATCAAGCAAACTGGCGCAGTGGTTAGCACATTGGACTCGCATTCGTGAGGACGACAATTAAAATCGCCAGATTTAGGTTTCCCGTGGTGTCGCTAATTGGCTCCAGGAAAATGCTCGGATGGTTCCTTTGAAAGGGTATGGCCGTTTTCCTTCTATATCTTTTGTTAGTCCGAGCTTGACTCTGCCTCTAACGACATCAATTGTCGTCGGGGAGTTACCAACGGCAACAGAGTACACGCGTGATAACCAACAGTGTCGGTTCCTACACATTTGGTCACTGTTTCTGATAAAATACAACATCTGCACCTGTTTCTGACCGTACTACAACCACACGTACACCCGAGTCCGACTTTCAGCATACCAGCAGTATTAACAACGGGGAACATTATCACCGGGAATAGTGCACTTGCCTGCTGTTTCATCCATGTGTACCATACCCCAGTCCAAAACATTAACGAATTATCTTTCGGAATACATCCTAATGAAAAGCTGACAACCTAAAACGCCTAGAACCTCTCGGCCACATACGCCGGCGCGACATTGCTGCTCGCGTTTTCTCGAGATCCAATGACAGCATAATATGAAATCGATGGGTTCAGAAGGGTAATACGAAATGCAGTACTGGATGCCAACGGCCTCGTATCATTAGCAGTCGAGATGACAGGCATCTTATCCGCATAGCTGTAACGGATCATGCAGGCACGTCTCGCTCCCTGAGTCAACATATGGGGACGTTTGCAAGACAACAACCATCTGCACGAACAGTTCGACGACGTTTGCAGCAGCATGTACTACCAGTTCGGAGACCATGGCTGCGGTTACCCTTGACGCTGCATCACGGACAGGAGCGCCTGCGATGGTGTACTCAACGACGAACTAGAGGGCACGAATGGCAAAACGTAATTTTTTCTGATGAATCCAGGTTCTGTTTACAGCATCATGATGGTCGCATCCGTGTTTGGCGACATCGCGGTAAACGCACATTGGAAGCGTGTATTCGTCATCGCCATACTGGGGTATCACGCGGCGTGATGGTAAGGGGAACCATTGGTTACACGTCTCGGTCACCTCTTGTTCGCATTGACGGCACTTTGAACAGCGAACGTTACATTTCAGATGTGTTACGACCCGTGGCTCTACCCTTCATTCGATCCCTGCGAAACCCTACATTTCAGCTGGATAATGCACGACCATATGTTGCAGGTCCTGTACGTGCCTTCCTGGATACAGAAAATGTTCGACTGCTGCCCTGGCCAGCACATTCTCCAGTTCTCTCACCAATTGAAAACGTCTTGTCAATGGTGGCTGAGCAACTGGCTCGTCACAATACGCCAGTCACTACTATTGATGAACTGTGATATCGTGTTGAAGCTGCATGGGCAGCTGTACCTGTACACGCCACCCAAGCTCTGTTTGACTCAATGCCCAGGCGTATGATGGCCGTTATTACGGTCAGAGGTGGTTGTCCAGTGTACTGATTTCTCGGGATCTATGCACCCAAATTGCATGAAAATGTAATCACATGTCTGGTCTCGTTTAATATATTTGTCCAATGAATACCCGTTTATCATCTGCATTTCTTCTTGGTGTAGCAATTTTAATGGCCAGTAGTTAATTGTAATGCAAATATTGTAAACTGCTGGGAAGTCGCCAAGGAACTGTGTTGAAATGTGTCGATAATAACGACGAAATAGCAGTAGCTGTGTCGTTGTTTATCTATGAGTATGGAGCCCCTCTTGCCTGTCGCGAGCGGAGAGGTAGCGGAGTAGACTTGAACGAGTGTTGGCCGCTCCCGCAGACGCTTTGTGCAGTAACGATCGCGCCAATGTGGGCACTAGAGCGCTGCAACGCTCCGTGTTTGACCGGTCACGGCTCGCCTGTTGACGGGGGGATCGAGCCGCTCATGTCCGGCCCCATACAACTCGGATCGGTCACGTACTCGCTCTATGTCTGTTGTCCGGATTCCGGACACGTGGATAACCGAGCATGACCGGTCACCGCTGACGTCTCACCTCGCCTCGCCCCGGCTCGCTGCACTGTACTGTACTGTACAAATCCAACGCCTCTCTCTCTCTCTCTCTCTCTCTCTCTCTCTCTCTTTCTCTCTCTTTTAATACAAAAGTAACAAATTCAAGAATGGGTACGTGACACAGCTAAATTCATAAAGCACCTGGAAAGTAAAATGATATTTCAATACAATCGCGGATAGAAGACGAGTCTCATTTCCAAACAAAAGATATATTTTTCCTTTCATTTATAGGAAACATTAAATAAGTGCTTTTCCTGTAATCTAGAAGACAACCGTCTTCATAAAGAAAGCACACGAAGAACATTAAACATTTACAGACGTAACTTGTCACAATTTCAATTGTTTACAACATAAACAAAATTATAGTTATTGTTGATCAGCAATAAATCACTAACGCGTTCCGGATTTTATTGGCTGCGGCAATTTGTTAGTAACATGTCGGCTTTACTAAAGCACCTTTCACTAGGTGCGCTTGTTGCTGGGATACATAAAATACGTCTTGCAACTGCAGCCAAATCTGGCAGATCTGTTTCATGTCTGTTCCACCACTTTAAGATATCATCATCTCCGGGGGGCATTTAAATGTACAGATCTATTTCATCTGCTGCGGATGATCTGTTGTTCCTCCATTCCTTGAAACGATCTCTCTTTCTGGTTGGTGATGACACAGTACTTGAAGAATCTATGATAATAAACAAATGAGACAACTAATACAGAACTGATATCGAAACCATCGAAACGTTCCCATAAGAGACTGATGATCTCGCTTTTTGGTCTCTACCCCAAAACACCCGACCCCCGTTCCCATAAAAACGAGATGCTTTACGTTAATGAAATATTATACGAGTCACAACATTCCCGTTTCTCTATAATACTCTTCCCACTAACTATGCAAAAACGATTATATTAATGATTGCATGTTGAACCTGCGTGCGTAGCACACATTTGTCGCACATTGCTAAGAATTCCCTGCTTTTCACTTATTTCCAGCATATTAAGATCACGGAAGGACGGCCAAAGAAACGATCTTTGTGAGGTCTTTTGCAACTGTGTTTCTTTAATTGAGTGGTTCCCGACAGGAAAAACAATGAAGTGGAGCTTTTTATGCACGATACGTACCCAGTAGACGCACTGTTTCCATCTACAACCAACAGAAATGTACTCCATATTTGGCTTTTTAGACCTTCCCGTTTCTTTAATGTGTAAACATTGATTTCAATCTTACGTCTTACTACACTGGCTTCCTCGCGCTGCATGATTACAGAGAGAGACACACCACAAATGAGAAGCCCGCACTGGCTGCAGTGTCACGCGGATAATAACAAGTGTAAATGTGTTTGAAGTTATGTGCCACGTATTCGGTCACGGCTTCTATGCTCGGTCACAAGAACTAGTGCGGGTAGCCTATCCAGTTAGGGTGTGCTCGCCCCACTTCGTATTTTGTGCTCGCTTCCTCGGTCATGCAGGACTCTAGTGGGCACAACTACTTTATTAACCAGCAAGTATTGTGAACACTGTCGGAGTGGACAGGCGGAGGAAAGCTGATATTCGAACTGTTGCTGTCCCATGATTATCCCTGGCTCTGCAGACGACTCGTGTCTCTCAGCCAGCAGAAGCAGTTCAGCATTGTTGTCGGCTACGTTCTTCTCCGTTCGCACAGCTACAACCCAGTAACACTGTTAACTGACAGAGTATAACTAATATAGTGCACACATTACCCATTGGTATTTCTTTCCGAATCCTTAATCACTAATTTTCGAACAATAGTCTGCAATAGTTAAAACTTGTGGCCACCTGTGTCCTCTTTGCCCTCTCACATTATTACCAAGCAGGGCCCCTTTCCGTTCCGCGCGATGGTAAAATTACGAAAATTCAATAACTATATACTGTCAGTTTTGTTCGTTTGTTAATGACCAGTTTGAGTCTAAATTTTGCTGCCTCAGTAAGTCTTCAGTCTTGCCTTACGTAATAGGGGCCTAACTAAATGGCAATTTTGAGTATTAACTTTACTCATTTAAAGTAACGTAAAATTTCACTGGTAAAGCAAATAACTAAAGATAGAGCACAATTACTCTGTATTTATATTAGCGGGTGGCTTCTAAAACCTTGGTAAGTATTTTATCGGTCTTATGTTAAAAGTAAACCACTTGCTCGTTTGCTTAAAGTAAATTCAATTCAATCGTTCCAAATTTTGCATTAAGTTACGTTGAGGGGTATGAAAAAGAATTTTTTTTACTTAACAGAACCTCAGTTATAGTCGGACACTTATTTAAGCAGCAACTTCATTTAAGTTCGTTTTCAAAATTTAGTATTTCTGATTCATTTACATTCTCATGAACTCTTGTATTGTGGAAAAGCGCGACAACCTTCTGCTGACACACCAGTGATTATTTGGTTAATTATCTTTGCCATTATCCTCCTTAGGTTTCTGGATATTCATTGTCGTGATGGGCTGGCGACCATTTAATCATCCCTTTTTTGGTAATCCGTATTTTCTAGTATTAAATATTACGTGGTACCCTTTCCCCCCTGTGTGGTTCGTGAGCGATTGTACTATATTCCACCCATTTCAAAATTGTCCGAGTTTACTTTATGTTTAGAAGAGATTCTTCCTTCAGGCTTTTCTGAAGAAGAGAAATTTGTTAACATCCAGTATGGATTTAAGTGTCAGGAAATCTTTTCTGAAAGTACATGTGTGGAGTGTAGCCATGTATGGAAGTGAAACATGGACGATAAAGAGTTTAAACAGGAAGAGAATAGAAGCTATCGAAATGTGGTGCTAAAGAAGAATGCTGAAGATTAGATGGGTAGATCATGTAACTAATGAGGAGGTGGTGAATAGAATTGGGAACAAGAGAAATCTGTGGTACAACCTGGCTAAAAGAATGATTTGGTTGGTAGCACACGTTCTGAGACATCATGGGATCATCAATTTAGTATTGGAGAGAAGTGTGGAGGGTAAAAATCTTAGAGGGAGACCAAGAGACGAATACATTAAGCAGATTCAGAAGGATGTAAGTTGCATTAGTTACACGGAGATGAAGAGGCTTGCACCGGGCAGGGTGGCATGGAGATCTGCATCAAACCAGTCTCTGGACTGAGGACCACAACACATGAATGTTTTGACGTACGAAGCTACAGGGTTCACTCTGGAGGATATACTATCAGAAAAAATAGGTGGAAGAGTTGACTGATTTCCCTCCGCGGGTTGCAGTTGAGGTGAACAGTAAACGTTTCTGAGACGTACTGAAAAAGATAATCGAGGCGTGAATACGGCATCAAGACGCGAAAGACCAGGTTTTGTTGGCTGACGTCTCTACCACTAACATGTGGAACTGAAGATGCCAGCACACCTTTCTAACAACTCAAGAAAATGGTTAAAATGTCTCACAGCACTATGGGACTTAACATCTGTAGTCATCAGTCCCCTAGAACTTAGGACTACTTAAACCTAACTAACCTAAGGACATCACATACATCCATGCCCGAGGCAGGATTCGAACCTGCGACCGTAAAGGTCGCGTGGTTCCAGACTGAAGCGCCTAGAACCGCTCGGTCACATAGGCCGGCGTCGAACAACTCAACTACACCAGATAGACGCTCCAGCAGACGACAGAAACCTGCACCGACCACCAGGAATGACTGCTTCCAAAGTTTCCAATTACAGAGCCGCAGATGGTGTAGTGCTAAAGTCCTCACGAATAAGCATCGCATACCGAGGACTGTGTTTGATGTTCATATATCGCCCGTGGACTGCCCATGTGTCTACTGTACTAAACTGTCTGAAATATACAACAAATGAATGAGCTTCCTCCTAGCTGACGATGACTGCAACTGCCTCATCTACCCCATAGAGCAGTCATCCTCAAATTTGCGGATGCACACCCTGGGGAGCGCAGAGAGTAGTTCAGGGGGTCCCTGGTTTTCAATGAAATATTTGTATTTGATATTATGTAAGAAAAAAATGCCGGTGAACAAATATTACTAGCGTCAGACTACTCATTTCCAAGAATCGAGCTAGGAAGCTGGCATGTCGTTAATTTGATGCCGTATTTCACAAGAACTGATCAGTTGATCCACAACAGGGATGATGAGAAAAGCCGCGAGTGATATTTCATCACACAGACCCTGTCACCGATGACCCGCAGGGTTTGCTACTTAACAAGCATTTAACAATCACAAATGATCATAAGCCGCTTGACAATGTGACCGGTACTTCCTTGCAACACTGACTACGAGACTAGGCTGTTATTGACAGCCGTTTTGACTGTCCATCGGATTTCGGCCTAATGTAGTGAGACAGCTAGAAGTTAGTGAGCCAGCTACAAGTTAGCGAGACAGCCAGAAGTTGATTCTACTGCACATTTGGTGTAAGCAGTTAACCAGCTTTAGAATAAAATGATACAAGTTCTGCCCTTTCCATGAATAAGTGGGTGATTCGTAGTCGTAACGAGACATCAAAAGTAAGTGATTCATCAAGTCTCTTCTCCTTCGAAAGCATGTAGTTGTAATACGGCAAGAGACTCGAATTCAATCAAAGTACATTCCTCTTTCGCATCTTCCTCTGTTCCTAACAGCAAAGTTAGCTCTAAGCGCAAAACCAAACTGCTTAATTATGAAATTGATTATCTGACCTTAGGCTTTACCTGCATTCATTTCCAATAATGCAAAACGATCTCAATGTGTTCGTTTTTTGGAGAGAGTAGATAACGATAACTCGCAGTTTATAAAAATAAAGAGACACCTGCAGGCAGAACGTAGGTAAACCCACTGAAGTTTTTAGTGTCATGAGTAGCAGCTGAAAGGAAATTTCAGATTCCTCAAACAACAGATATCAGTTCAAATTTCAAAATTCAAATCACCACACATTACTGGTGAGAAATTACGTCCTCCAGCAGCAGTAAAAATGTACAGAATCACGCTAGGAGAAAGGTTTGTCAAGAGTTTGAAGTCGACATCACACTCACACGATACCCTGGGTCGTTGTATTGATGCAACAGTCAGTGACATGAAAAATAAAAATTGCTACCACGTCTTCAAGCTCCAATTCGTTTTGCAACTTGATGACTGTATGGATATCGGATATTCTCTTTCCCGCTTCTTGCTTTTGTACACTAGTGTTACAAATATGAAATGCAAGACATTCTATTTCCTAAATCCTTCGAAAGGCGGACGACAGGCGAAGGTGTTTTCTTTCTTATGAACTCCTCTTCATTGTATGTATGTCTGTAGAGCTGTCAGCGGCGGACGGTTGTGGTTCCAATGCATAACTTGCTAACTGTTCGTCTATAAATTACATTGCCAGAGGTGCGCACTGTGTAGGTATGGAGAAGGTAAGTTAACGAATAAAAAAATGGTTCAAATGGCTCTGAGCAGTGGGGGACTTAACAGCTGTGGTCATCAGTCCCCTAGAACTTAGAATTACTTAAACCTAACTAACCTAAGGACTTCACACACATCCATGCCCGAGGTAGGATTCGAACCTGCGACCGTAGCAGTCGCGCGGTTCCGGACTGAGCGCCTAGAACCGCTCGGCCACGCTTCTGGCAGTTAACGAATAGCTTATTAATAGGATAAAATACACACCCGAAATATTTGAGTTTGTACATGTCCTGACATGGTTGTCAGGACATATAAGAGTTGGAAGGTGAAACAAAAGTTGCGAAGCTCATCAATTACTCAATTAGAGAATATACTTATGCGTAGAAATATCTGAACAGCAGCAGAGATAAACTCTGTACACACGTCGACTTTGTTGCAGATCCCTACATGGTAGACTGAAAGCCAATTTAATGCGTAGAACTGTGCTAGACTTTGTTTCCATCAAGTGCACCGCTTCTTGAGTCTGCAGGCAAGCTCTCTGATGTTTCTCAGCAGTACACAGATTTGTTTCCAGTCTACGAGTTTCCCGTCTGCACCACTCCTTGAGCCTCATCTAGGTACGAGGCGAATGGTGCAATACTTTTCATGATCTTCCTATCCAAAATGCAGATTATCAGGAAGAGGGGAGTTCTTAGGATTTTTTTTGTAGGGTGTTGTAGAGAACACAGAAATATCACCGTATAAAATAAAACAGAGCATTGGTATACCAGCAATACGACCATATACGTACGGAAAATTATCGAAGAAATATGAAAGAATTACATAAAATCGGTAAAAATCGGGGGAAACCTGGTATTATTAGGCCAGATTGATAGAAAATACGTAAAATTGAGAGATATACGACGAAATGTGTAAAATAGCGAGAAAAACTTGCAAAATTACGTAAATTGACTGAGATTACATAAAATTATAGAACACGTCCCATGAAATTATGGGAATTAATGTGGTTTGGGAGTTCACGGACACTAGAGACGGAGAAAAGCTTAAAAATTATGCTCTTGTTGCATTCGGTTTTAACCCTCCCCCCTGTAGACTACGAGGGTTTTCGTAACACATACTTCACCAAAGGCAATGTAAGTATTACACAGAGGCTCTCTATTAAAGCAGGCGAAACGTATGTATCTGAATCCATAACTGTGTTCTCACACTTGCAGTCGAATATAGATATTACCGAATTACTGTTGGTTCTCACAAGCAATGTTATTTCTTGAGTATTAAGGAGAAGAATCAATGCGTTTAACAGATTTAAGTAATTCCCTAGCGTGTTCTCTAGGAGAGTTGGACAACTGCCATATACATTTCGTGTGAGCAGGATGTATTCCAGAGACGTGGTGTTAGGACGAAACTGATACATTACATATTACACATGAGCAAAACTGACATCAGACCAGGTCTTCTTTGTGCAAGAGCAATGCTACCAGAGCTCTGGTGATGCTACTGTAAACAGCAATAATACTGTTACATCTCCTTTGCCCACTGATCGTGGTGCTTCTTCATGTGCGTTATCGTGCAAGAGGGCGCGGGTAGTAACTCAATGTATCAACTATTGAAATTATTCATGTCGTTTTTTCCTCGCTCTGTTTCCTAGTGGCACCACATTCGCCAAATCTGCTACTACTACTAATAACAAGCACAGATGGCGTGGGAAGTGTGACTAAAGGTAGGTACGTTTCCGACTTAAAAAGACGTGTAAATCCATAAACTTCTTAAGCGACAGAAAAGCAGTTTCCTGACTTCGTTGTAGTTCGGTTATAAGTAGCTCGAGCGGTTCATATATGCTGTCGACATCTTCCTAGGACAGCAGAACAGCGTAGAAGGAAGTGTTTTCATCATTTTAAAACTTGTCACCGTAGTGATTGGGGTAGGAAACTTGCAGGATGGTTGCATGTCAGATATTGGACAAATGTATCCTGCATTTGAAAACTGAGAGCGTTGCATTCCGCACTACTAGTAATTCGGAAACCATATGGCTTTAGCACTCAAGTGGTCGCTTTCAGTCTCTCAGATAGAAAGCTACGTTTTCTCGTTCCAGGTGGCCCGCGCGTCTGCGGAACAACCTCCCCCCACTCCTATCCCTCTACCTAGTCGCGAGTCGAGTGCCAGTCGTGCGGTGACCTTGTCCTCTTCAGTCTGATGGGTGTGGGGCCATTTTGTATCGCAGAGATACCACGCGACTATATTTTCACGTAAGTGCATTGTGACTGTTTTCTGATTTTGATGCTTACATAGTGATGGTTCTCATATGTAGTCATTTACTCGCCGATAAAATACCGTAGCCAAATATGTAAGCGTATCTCACAGATACAACGCGACTATATATGTTACACGTGATATATGTATTGTCTTTGCGACTATCTATGAATATTTCTGGATGATAATATACTATCGTCGACATATTACAGGTTGATATGGACACGGGACCAAAATATAATTTCAATAATTCTTCTGACATCAAAAACATACACCAACTCCTATTTCCCGGATTTGAAATGAATCCTAATGACATTTCGTGTTCCTCGGGTTAGGCACCTGGTCCTTCAGGCCTGATACCAAGCCTACGGCACACAGCGTGCGAGGTACCGGAAGAAGACTAACACGGATGCGGAGGAAACAATCGACGAACTTCAGGACAATTCCGAGACGGAGCAAAGCGACACCAATGTTTCATCTGAGGGCGAAGACGACGATGAATTTTATGTTTGCCATAAATATAAGGGGAAGACAGTTATCGACTCCATTTCCTGGGAAAAAAAATCCTTATCGTTCGTCGAAACGGGGGAAACATAACATGCTCAGGAAATTTCCGGGATCGATCGGTAGAGCTCAGGACATACACACAATTTTAGTCACATGGGCATGTTTATTTGATGGCAACATGTTGGACATCATTGTTCGATCCAGAAACCAATATATCGATTTTGTGGAAGATCATTATCCACGGGAAAGAGACGTCAGACCCACTGATCAGCGCTTAAAGTATTTATTGGGCTTTTATACGTTGCTGGACTCTACAAAGCTGGGAAACTAATCCTCGAGGATTTATGGGCTAACGACGGATGTGGGATTGAGATTTTCCGGCTCACCATGACTCTCGCGCGGTTCCGTTTCTTACTTCGGGTTCTGAGGTTTGACAACAGAAAAACAAGAGGACAGCGAAAAGCTCTACATCGTCTTGCCCCTATTCGGGACATTTTGCATCAGTTTGTACTGAACTGCCAACGATGTTATTGTGTAGGAGAAGACGTTACAACAGACGAAGAGTAAGAGGCCTTCAGAGGTAAGTGTAATTTCATCAGCATCTACCGTCCAAGCCCGCAAAATACAGGTTGAAGATACTAGCTGCAGTAGGCATAGGTGTATACTATAGATGGAATACGGAAATTGATGCAGGAAGGCAACCCGACAGTCCTTTCCAGGTTAGCAACAGACCCGTAGACGTGGTTGAATGTCTGGTTACTCTTCTAGCAAACTCTGCCCGAAATATCACTGCTGGCAACTGGTTTAGCGACACCACTCTTTTTCACGACCTTTCCACGAAATACAGCCTGCCCTACGTGGAAATACTTAAAAAGAACAAACGGCAAATCCCCAGTGAATTGAAAGAGATAAAAAAGAGAGAACTGTTCTCTAGTATGTTTGCATTCCGCAGAGAGGGCACTGTGGTGCAGTATGAGCTCCAAAATAAAAATAACAAGAAAAACGTCACAGTGATTTCCAGCGTGCATATGTATGGAGCGATTGACGAAGAAACCGGGGACAAAAAGAAATCGGAAGTGATTACCTATTATAATCACCGTAAAATAGGTGTGAACGTGATCGATAAAACGTGTTCTGTGTATAATGTTCAAAGAGGCACAAGACGTTGGCCAAATGTTATTTTTTACGTGATGTTGAATGTTGCTAACGTCAACAGCCAGATCATATGTGTAGGAAACGGAATCGAAGTGCCGTAATCTGGTAAAAGAACTAATAAGAGGCCAGATACTAAAGCGTTTGCTGCTGTACCGCTTGACTCGGACCATTTCATTCCGACTTCGGGAACTTAATCGGATGAAATCCTGCCAATGGTTCAGTCATTTAACGTTTTCAGACAGCTAAACATGCCTGACAACTGCTAGCTCCTCATGTGCATGTTTTTTCCTGACAAGTTAGTTCTTTGCTTTTGGTATGGTGAATAACATGGTTCTGAATAATACACATCTTGTATACATTCAAGTATCGCGTTTACAACTTGATCGAGAATTGGCTTCTTACCTTTTACCTTCTCCCTCACTCAAATTTTGTAGTGTACATATGCAAACTGAAGCGACAAATGGAAATACGTACCTCCTGCACACTAGGCAGACGCGCTGACCAGTACGCCACCCTGGCACAGTGGGTTAGCACACCACCACAGACTACACCAGCACGCCTCCCTCCTCAATCCAGATTCCCATTCACAGTTTACTTGGTATTCCCCGAAAATTCCCACAGCATTTCAGAGGCTCTCAACCAATGTTTGAATAGCACCACTCCATCGATCGAAACGGCGGGATCCTGCCTGAAACCCAGGCATATAAGCTTTAATCAAATGAAACTACTTCGTTCCGTAGACCTTTTAAAGTCTCTAATATCAGCAATGACTCTAAATTTGTACCAAGGCCAGAATGAAGCAATGACTCAAAATTTGTACCAAGGCCAGAATGAAGCAATGACTCAAAATTTGTACCAAGGCCAGGTTCCATTGTGGAGGAAGGCATGCTGCGGTAGTCCGCACATTTGTGCAAAGCTACTATGCCAAAGTGGTGTTGTGGTTAGAGCAGTTTCCTAGTGAGCGGGAAACCTGGTTTGAAATCCCAGCTGTGTTTCCAATTTTCAGTCGTCGTTTCAGTCGTCGTTTCAGTCTGGACATTAACGTGACAGATTTTTGGAACTTGAGAATGTCTCAGCAAACAATATAGTTTAATGTCATTAAAGCACCTATCCTGTGTTAGATCGAGGGGGGAGACGTGCTAGGATAGTCCGTACTGTGGTGCAAAGCCACTGTGTCAAGAAGGCATAGTGGTTTGCACATCCACCTAGTGAGCATGTGAGACTAGTCTGAATCGCGGCCTTAGTACAAATCTTTATTCGTCGCTTTATAACACTAGCTTCGTTGTACGCCACTCTTACGTAACAATCTAACCTTAAGTTCTGTCACGGGAAAAGCCACTAGCCTGCCATGACACAAGCTAATGTTACCCTCTGAGAGGATTTGGGAAATTTTGACCGCGTGTTTGCCTATTGAATGAAAGCATCGGACTGTAATTTTGAATATAGTGCAATTAACAGAAAAATTAAACAGGCTTCAGCTCTGGGAGTAACGAAATTAGTAACATTAATATACGATTGAAATATCGAACGGTCGCAAGCCCAATTAGGCACATTAATTTGAAAATATATGTTTAAGAATATTTAATATTAGTTGGTGAAGTGACTTTCACTAAGATTCCCTTTAAATAGCATACAGGATACAAACGGACACAGGGCAATCTAAGCTGTTGGTAGCAGTAGCTACCAATAGTGCATAAACCACAAATCAATGAAGCAAAACTGTACCCAACACATAATAATAACAGCTACAATCACGGTCATTACGTGACGAAGTACTGAGATGTTACTGCAGGAAGCACCGAACTTAAGTAGGACATGGGGGAGCCTCTAACTTACCTGATATGTAAGAACCACCAATAAAATTAAGTAATACCACAATCACACTGTTTTTGCTCCCATTTATAGATATTTTGCAATAATATTCAAATATTATTTAGCAATAATATTCCAACTACCTTTCTAATGTAAGAAGAATATGGTGGGGACCCATAACTGATATTTTATCACTTGTCAAACTCTATGATTATTGCAGTATCAAAATTCAATTCAACTAAATTTAATTTTTAGCTTCACTTAGCTTCACTTGGAATAGTTTATGTTTTTACTTTTCAAGGCGAATTATTCAACACTGAGCTCAATTAACTTCAAAAAATCGAGCATGATATTTTTTCAACTCTTGCTAATCCATGCACATTTGACATACATAAATAAATCACTAGTTCATTAGAAACAGGATACTCGGTTTTCTCGAAACTTTGGATGGGATCCTGCATAGGTTCATGATTAGGATAAAAGATATGGTTCTAAACACAGGTTTATAGCACTTGGATTATTATTAAAATCACTCACACAAATTAACTGGTCCAACCTCTGATAGATATCTGTATGCATCAAGTTGGTGGAGCAGTGGCCAAGTAGTGGAGGCAAGCGACGTGGCGGCTTACTGTACTCACGGCTCTTGATGTTTGAATGCTCTATACAATTTCTTCTTGGCGACGGATTTTAATGTGTTAGAGCCATTCCTTATTGCCGAGAGTATCATGCAACAGCCACATCTACATCCCAGCCAAAATTCCTTGCAAAGCGGTTTCCAATTGCGTCCCTTGGCACCGTCGATGTTTACCGTGCAATTGCTGGCCACTGACTGCGTATCGTTCCCACCAAGTAATTGGCCAGTTCGACCGCCAAAACCACCTTTCACATCACGCCGAGCCACCGCCGTTGCGGAGGGATTTCCCTACATCTTTTACATTTTATAATACAAGAGCCTTAAGCATGAACCAGCTTCCAATATACGAAGCTTTTCTTCTAAATATACACATATTTAAAAATTTCAGTATTTTAAACATCATTTAGCTTTTTCCATATATACATCACAATATTTTAAATTTCTTGTCACAGATCAATGACCTTAACTAACAATGGACACACACTCCATAATCGTAGATACACAGTTACCTAATATAAACCTGCCACTTATCTATATAAGTGTTACAGCTTCCGTCTACATAGATACATAACAGATGTTTGAGATTTGAAAAGATCTTTGGATACATATAGTATAATTTCAACTAGTTTCATACATTATTTAAGTCAGTGTTCTTGTATTCGGTGATTACTCTAAGACTGTAATAATATTTGAACGTATTATGCACATACCTGATATTAACAAAAAAATTGAGAAAACCACTGATATCTGGAGATTACGTATTTATCACTTTATTCCTTGGTCTCTGCAATAGTGTATGCTAAATCCTAACACGAATTGTGGACATAATAATGAAGTGCTTAGTTTATAGTGTAATAATAAGCCAACAATTCTCAAAATTTTGCTTACAGTGGCAGACTGGTCTAGCGTATATCACAGACCGTGTTTTGGTGGCAGTTCCTTTGTGAGCAGTTTAGACAAGGAGTGTCAAAGCGAAACAAAAATTTCGTTAACGGATTTATCTGTCGTATTTTACGAGACCTACACTCATCAGTGGCATCTTTCACTCGATGCTGTACCGTTAAACTCAGCTTTGTGATCACTTCAGCTATATCCTGTTTCGCAACAAACCCATCCTTGCCAACATTTTCTCCATATTTAGTACAGTTTTCGTTTTAACCATTATTGCATGATGTATTCAGAATCACTTTGTTGCATGACAGAGAAACCCCCATTGCATGACTTCATGCATGTTATCTACATTCTCTGTATAAAAACCGTGAAGAAACACAACCCGGAGGCATAATGTCACTCTTACTGTACCAGATTTAAGGGAGAAGTTTGTCACTAGTGCTGACTACAATACTTTCAAACGAAAATATACTTCAGGGGAGAGGCACTTTTTTTCTGATGAGAAATTAAACGTCAAGCAACACTGAGGAAAGAATCTTTTTAGTATTTTCTGTTTTGTGGCTTGTGTACAACAAACTGTTGTTGTTGTTGAAAGGCACTGTCCTTCGGTGCGAAACTCCCACCTACATACTGGAAGAAAATGCCTTTTTCTGCGACTCACCTAAAAAATTTCAAATCTTGACTACTGGGAAACGCCTAAACTTAATAGTTTAGGACAAAGACGGTAGCTGAAGTAAAAGGGGAGCTATATCTCTAAAAGAGAGTCTTCTCAGCTCTCCACAAGTGAAGCTACGCTACGTAGACTTGTTGCCTCTTTGGACTTAAAAATGAATGGTCATTTAGCAAGATTATCGCGAAAGAACACATTTGGGAACACCCAAAGCAAATGGAAAGTGTATTTTCCCGAAATAGTTAAATGAATTATGGCTCCAGTTTCCTTTAGTAACCATTTTCTTTTTCATTTTTAACACTCTTGACTCGGGTCATACAGTAGCAGTAACTATGGAGTGAGCATTCCGATGCGTGGATGAGCACGCAGTGACCCCAAGGTCATACAACTGCGGTTTGGCGATGGTTTGCATGTAAAACACATTGTAGATTGCTACATAAATTTGATTGAGGGCAAATAGTCATTCCTTTGAATGTATACACGTTTAGAGTATGATAATTTTTATTAACACAGCCTTAATGATATTTTTTTACCGTATTATGCACTTATGCAGAGCACATTTTCAAAGTTTTGTGCCTGTTTTAAATCAATCAAAATTGAAACAGACACTATTACTAGTGTGTGTGTGTGTGTGGTGTGTATTACTTACGTACATTTATTCAACTCTTCAACTTTCTCCACTTCTTATATATACTTCAACATCGTGCACATTTGTACATAAAATTTAATTAATATTTTAAAATCTGAATGCCAATAAGGAAGAGGTAAATGAATGAACAGTCACTCAGAAAAATATTGTAGATAAGGAAATGATATAAACAGCTAATTTGTTGTATGCCTGCAAATACGTTTCATTTTTCGTCATACTTTCAAGGACATAGTACTAAATTACTTCATAGTGACACTACAACGTAGTTTATTTGGACACAGTTCGCATTACAATAAAATGAAGCACGAAATCTAAAAATATAGTACTATTTGTGCTTACATCTTTGCTCTCACTCTCCTCAAAGAAAAAGAAAAAAAAACAGAAAAAACGGGGTATGTGAACAGTAAGCCTTGTTGCATCATGTACTGATAAGAACCCTAAAAATTCCGTGTGCAAAAACAATGATACTTCAGAATAGAATCGCCATTTAGTAGCGATGTAGCGATGCAATGACAACAATTGAAGCCAGGGGAGCGTGGAGGTCAGAAAAGGTCACAATGACCAGAAATCACGCATGTGGGCAAAACCGATGGCACCAAGTCCAGTGAAATATTTTTCAAAATTTTGGACATAGCTGCCGTTCAGCAACCGTGAATTTAAATTAATTATTTGAGAGAATCAGCCACCTGGTTGCATGTATAAAGGGTTATTGATAACACTTGATCATGGTTTCAACAGTTGTAAAATCGTGGTCTTCAGATACAAGTGGCTCTGTTTTTACTATTTTTCACTTACAATATGTGATCAAGAGTATCCGGACATCTGGCTGAAAATGACGTACAAGTTCGTGGCGCCCTCCACCAATAATGCTGGAATTCCATGTGGTGTTGGCCCACCCTTAGCCTTGATGACAGCTTCCACTCTCGCAGGCATAAACTGAATCAGGTGCTGGAACGTTTCCTGGGGAAAGGCAGCCCATTCTGCACTGAGCTCTGCCCTGAGGAGAGGTACTGGTGCCGGTCGGTGAGGCCTGGCACGAAGTCGGCGTTCCAAAACATCCCAAAAGTGTTCTATAGGACTCAGGTCAAGACTCTGGGCAGGTCAGTCCATTACAGGGATGTTATTGTCGGATAACCACTCTGCTACCGGCCGTGCTTTATGTACAGGTGCTCGATCGTGTTGAAAGATGCAAGCCTGCCGCCGTGACCGAGCGGTTGTAGGCGCTTCAGTCTGGAGCCGCGCTTGTGCTATAGTCGCAGATTCGAATCCTGCCTCGGGCATGGATGTGTGTCATGTCCTTAGGTTAGTTAGGTTTAAGTAGTTCGAAGTTCTAGGGGACTGTTAACCACAGCAGTTAGGTCCCATAGTGCTTAGAGCCATTTGAACCATTTGAAAGATGCAATCGTCTTCCCTGAGTTGTTCTTCCACAGTGGGAAACAAGAAGGTGCTTAAAAGGTCAATGTAGGCCTGTGCTATGATGGTGCCACGCAAAACAGAAAGCGGTGCAAGCCTCCTCTATGATAAACACGACGACACCATAACACCACAGCCTCCGAATTTTACTGACGCTTTTGTGCTTTACATGTCCCTTCACGTTTCCACTTCACTATCACATCGGAAGCAGTAGAGCTAGGGACGTTTAGGGATGTGGAAAATTCGCATACAGACGTATGACATAGACGACTCTCAATCACCTGACCACGTTCGAAGTCCGCGAGTTCCGCGG
Organism: Schistocerca cancellata; assembly: GCF_023864275.1. Lineage (NCBI taxonomy): Eukaryota > Metazoa > Arthropoda > Insecta > Orthoptera > Acrididae > Schistocerca > Schistocerca cancellata. The sequence goes on along the minus strand of NC_064633.1, from coordinate 405,515,554 downwards.
GGCGTCCCATTCTGCTCTCTGATGATGTCTAATGACTACTGAGGTCGCTGATATGGAACACCTGGCAGTACGTGGCAGCAGAATGCACCTAATATGAAAAACGTATGTTTTTAGGAGTGTGCGGATACTTTTAATCGCATAGTGTACTTGCTGAACAGCAGCTACGTTAAAAATTACCTGCCAAGGTAGCCAACGCTACATCTAAATCTATGAACACTAACTTAGAAATCGTAGAAACAGGTTCATATACTTCAGAAGCAGAGAATGGTACACTTGTTGAAATCATGGTCACGGGTGTTAATAAACCATTCCACCTGCAATTTTTTGGCTAATTTTCTCAATAATTCATATCATTTTCACCTTCACGTTTTGAATTGCCTGGTTCTTCCGACGATCAGAATGTGTGTACCGCAACCAGGTAACCTTGTAGGCGACTCTGTCACAGTAGCCTTTGCTCTCCGGACGAATTAGTATGCGCTTGATTGCTATAAAGCCAGACATAGCTATTATCAAGTATTTGCGGTGAGGGTAGGAAATAAATTTTCGCATCCAAGTAAAAAATTCACAAAACTGTTTAAGAGTCATCTCGGAGGGGTCTTCAAACATGTAGGCGAATTGTGCCAAAGATGTGAAACAGAATCTCCTATAAAAATTACGTGCATAAGGTAAGATTTGCAACAGCTTTGGCTATACAGGACCCAGATTTAGAATGAGTGCTGATGAAATGAGACAACCATTATTACTTATATTCTTTTGATGATCCTAGTGGAAATGTTCTACTGATTTGGCTTCATTTATCTGATTCGTCTCATGCTGCCTAGCAACCTGATGGATCTTCCTGCCTAAACTGTCTTACTTGGTAATTGGTAGTAGTTTCGATTCTGCGGAGAATGAGCACATCAAGCCGTTGACTGTCATGTCTTGCGCATGTCCATCCCAGGCCATCACCTCCAGGTCTTCCAGGAAATCCAATCGGAGCGGCTGTCAGCCCTGACAATGTGTATTCCGTCTCTCCAATAGGACAGGACTTGCCGACGCTGGTCATTAGCCGCCTAAGCCACACACGTGATACGTAGAAGGTCTGGTTCAGCAGATGCCATCATCAGCGGTCTTCGCAGTCAGCACATACCCAACGCTCCTCTGGGACTGTTGCTACCTAACCTGAACGTCCCGCCATCAAATATGGGCTGCTGTACATCCTTTTTCGTTCAACCTTCTACTGCACAGTCTGCTTAAAACATTCTGACCTGACCCTATACTATGACGTTGCAGTGCTTGTATTTTTCTGATTACAATGCAAAGTTGGTTTGGACATGCTTGCTTGCCCAAAGGAACACGCACTGTGGTGACCACAGCTGTTAAAAAACACATCATTTGAATTCGCGATTGCTATTAAGGACTACCAAAAGCTGTAGAATGAAATGACGACAGTAAAAATTTGTGGCAGACCGGGACTCGAACCCGGATTTCCCTCTTATCGCGAACGGTCGCCTTACCATTCCTTTTTTTCTTCTTTGTTTCATCTAATTTTTTTCGACACTGTTCGTTGCATTTTTTCGAGCCGGACGTCCAAGACACCCGTTCAAGTTCATCGATTATCCATTTACTCAGTTTTCTTTATTGCAGACGGCAGCTAACCCTCTCACCGAAGACGTTTTCTTTTTATATAAAAACATTTATTAAAGAAACAATGTTACACATTCCAAATACATACTAAGTACATATAGTAACCATGTACACATGTTATACATGAAATGTTTAAGACTGTGTTATTGACTAAGTTACCAGAAGCAATTAAGTTAAACATGAAGAAAAGTTTTTTCTTTGTGTTTTTTTTTTTAAGACATTCAAACTTCAAACACGATGAAATAAAATCTGCACTTTGAATTACATGCGCTCCAATCTTTACAGAAGCATAAATAGCTATTTATGAAGGATATCACCGTAAACAGTCTTCTTTTTTATATTAACCAAATATAATTTTCAACATATTATCGAACTATTTCATATGATTTGACTACCTTCCAACTTTGTGGGATTCACCTAGCATGTGTACCTTGAATGAACTATATGGTACTGTCGGGTACTAATTTGTTAAGGACGTCATTAACAAATTTTCCCAGCAACCAGCACACAGCGTTATTATTTGCCTCTGGGAAATAGCGTGCTTCAAGCCTGTGTATCAATGACAGCGATATGTACTCAGGGGGTGTCCTCGTAATCAGAGCTATTTGCTCCCGGATCCACTTCCAACTATTCATGTGACCACTCCAAGTATATCGATGAATTATTGTGTGAAGTAGATGGCATTGTTGACATAAATTTGTTTCACAGAGTCCGATTGCGTACAGTCTTTCATTGGTGCTAACTATGTTGTTAACTGCCTTGTACCATGACGTTTTTATATTAGACGTGAGCACATAAGAGCTAATGTTTTTCCAAATCTCAGTACTCAATGTTTGGGAACTGTCGTTCTATTTTGTTCCTTCCTCCGCTTTTCTTTCGTTCCTGCATTATGACTTTTGGTGTCGTGACTGCCTGAATTCGAGAGTTACATAACTAAACTCAACATAGAAAATTCTCACATGCTGTAAACGATTGTTGATATCCTGCACGTTAATCGGAGGAATCAGGCTTCGAGGTTTAATGATCTCGGAAAGTTGGCTGGTTATGCTTTCTCGCGAGTCTCTTACTAAATTAACTTGCCTTTTGATAAAAAGTGCAGAGGCCTTATCCGTTATATCAGTTTATCCTAGTCCACCCTTTTTAGGATCTAAAGTGGTTACTTACCCCCAAGCTATGCATTCCTCAATACTAACACCTCTTCCTCTTTCTGAGTTCAACATCTCACTCATTCTAGAGAGATCCTGACTCAGTTGTTCAGGATAGCGAATGGAAAGCTGTGGTACAGAAAACTGGCCAGAGATCACCAGTGTGTCTCTGTGTGTAGTGAGTGAAGTGTTATGAAACAATGTGTGTATAGTGTGCAGTGACTCATAGTGAGATATGAGTGAACGGTGTGGCATTACATTATTTAATAAGTTATTTGAAAAAAAAGTAATCGTATAACAGGAGTAAATGTAATGACTGTCTCTAACTAGAAATCTGTAATTGTATGTATATACGTATTACCTTATTTTACAGTGGGCTAAACTTCTAAATACTATGACATGTCCTATATCCTTGTAAAAAGAGATCTACGGATGAATAAAGCTACTTCTACTGTTAGGTAACCAAATGGTCTGCCGGTTCGGTACTTCGGCGTGTTCGGTCGGAGGGTTAGCTGTCCTCTGGAATAAAAAAAATAAAAAAAAAACTGAGTGAACAGAGCAGCTATGAAATTCAACGACTGTGATGAGACGTCCGCAACGAACAATAACGAACAAAACGAGTTTTTTAAGAAAAGTAGTTAGGCGACCGCTTAAGATAAGCAGGAAATCAGGGTTTGAGTCCAGGTCCGACACAAATTTTCATTGTCGTCATTCAGTTCTACAGCTGATGGTAGTACTTAATCGCAATTGCGAATTCAATTGATGTGAGACCCTACAATGTACATTTATAACACTGATTTGCTTCTCACCTAAAACAGTACTTTGTTTACAGGCACGACATAAATATGTATAGTACACTGTACTCGTTGTGTTATCCATTATTCACAAACACATCTGCCACGGACGTAATGCGGTGATCCGGTGCCCATCACAGAGCACTTAGTGAGATAGGGATACGGCGACTGTGTAGCAGCGTAACAAATTCAATCGAGAATTGAGTTTGCATAACAATTCATTGCCACTTAAGCACATGCCACCTCGCCCACCTCACCCCCCCCCCCTTTCCACATCTTACACTACGGGTTATTCCATTAATTTGGCTCCCGGTTTAGGAACGATTTATCCTTGCTGCTTCTCCATTAGTGTAAAACCCACTCCTACTCATTCACACGAAATTCACTCTACTGTCCACAATAAAACAAGAATCAGTTGTCGTACATAGAAAAAGAAATACTCTGTGCATACGTTCGTATCCATCCACACATGACGCAAACCACCGTGTTGAACGAATTGGTTTATACTACAATAACACATCCTGAAAAGTATTCGCAGCAACTCAGTATACACTCAAAAACCAACAGAGCTATTCCGTCAAACGCAATGGCAACGAAGTCATGTCATATGAGAATTTCAAAAGGACGTAGAAAAAGTGTTGCAATATGGTGTTTATGGTTTCTGAGGCTAGCAAGGATACAATGTCCCAATCTTGTTAGAGTCGAACGTTTGTGAATGTGTGTTTCTATATTTTTGTTTTTTATCTCCATTTACTAACATAATTTATCATAGTTTTTAACCACCAATGACAATGAATGTACTTTGAAAAGTGGCAAATTGCATTGCCTGACAAGATAAAGTGACACACATGGAAGAAGGGATAACTGGAAAAGAAAGTTCACGGTCTGATTGGGTGTGATTACAAAAATTGTGCCAAATGTACTAAGAACGCGGAAGTATGAGACCGCTTATCAGTATGACGTACCACATTCACTGAATCGTTTGAAACGCGTGTCGCAAAGCCGTTGTACCCTCTCCTGAGGCAAACTGGGTCCATGATATCCGGGAAACTGCCACCGGTACGAAGTTGATGTCCGACTTGGTCCTTTCTATCGGTTACAGATCTTGGGCTCTTGCAGACCACGTGAATACCTCAACATCATGTGGACGGTACGTGGGGGCAAGTGCCATCTATGGATGCGTATCGGTACGTGTATTTATGCACGCTCTTCATATAGTTCTGGGCAATGAAATATTGAATGAGACAACTTTGTACACAGGTGACATACTAATTATTTCTAAGGTTTTGGTAGAGCGTTTATGCTAGACAGTGTTCAACAAACTTAGACAAAAGGTCATCACAGGTAAATTTTCTAAGTCCTCATCTGGCAAGAAAGAATTAAAGATTTTGGGGCATATTATTGATGCTAATTGTCTACAGCCAGGCCCCAGTGAGTGGACGCTATCACTAATTGTCATTCACACAGTCAGAAACAACCAAAATCCTTTCTCATAATGATGAGTTCTTTTAGGAATTTTCTAAATGGTGGCAATATTAAAAATCCTGATGTTACGTCTTTAATGAAAGAGTCGTCTTGAAAGTGGAAACAAAAATAATGTGTGCCTTTGTTAAACTTAGAAGTGATTTAGAATAACCTAAGCTGTTACAAAAACCAAAATTTAAAGAAGACTTTAAGTTATCTATATATGCATCAGACTGTGGGTTAACATGCCAAGTTTGCCAATAGTACTTAACTTACGAAAGTTACAACCATCGAATTTTGGCATTAGCTGGAAGAAAGTTACATAAACACGACGAAAATTATTCAACAATGGAAAATGTGTCACTGGCAGTTTCGTTCGGTTTTAAACGATTTGGCTACTTATTAGCTGGTTACAAAACAATAATCTACGCCGATAATTTGGTCATTAACGTTCCTTATGCACAGTAAACTAATGCATCATAGGCCTATGAGATGTTGGCTATGTTTACAAAAATTATATTTAGAATGAAGAAGCTAAGAAGCAGTTAAAAAATGTAGTGCCTGTTGAAATACCAAATTACCACTAACCTATGATAGCAAATACACTTCCCTAGAAAGTAGTACATAAGTTCAGGATATATTTTCTGAAGATTGGTGAACATGGTAAAGGTATTTGGGAGTTAGCCCAGAAGATTATGAAGGAAGAGATACTAGATTCTGTTTTAGATAAGATTACCGATTACTTTAAATTAGTGAGAGCTGCAAAAGGTGAAAAAAGTAATTGGTTGTGGCACAGCAACATACGGTATTAGAGGATCAATGAAAATAGTATGAACTGTGGAACGAGTTTACACAACCATTCAGTGGTATAGCTAATAGAATATATTCACGAAGCTTGTGTTAATTACAATGTACTGAAGTGGTTCCAACATATGATCAAATAGTGTAATGTCAAGCATGTGAGTAAATTGTAGAGAAAATTATTAGGTAATACCCAGTTGCCAGCGAGTGAACGAAACTATGTGGCCAATAAAGTATAAATTGTAACCTATGATACCTAAGTATCTATGAGAAAGAATTCCAGTGAATTCCTTTCAATCATTACCAAAGGACAAACGATAGTTACAAAACATATTTGTCATGAGTGAATGTTGGTCCAAATGCGTACGGTTATATACGTTAAAATAAGTTACTGTTACATGCATTGTAAGAGATATAGGAAAGGTTTATTCTCTAAAGGTACGAGTTGCCAAACAGCTTTTGTCTGATAAGGGTTGCCAGTTTGTTAGTAAGGACTTTACGACATGATGAAGAAATACAGCACATGCAATGGCTTCGAAGTATTACCTGCGTGATAGCCCCCGTGAATGTATTATGAGAAAGCTGGGACAGCTTCGCCGGATGTATTGTTTTGAATGATATACACGATCAGTGGAGTTAGTCCCTGAGTTCGAAGTTTTATTAAATGAAATATCTAATTAAAGTAATACTTTTAAAATATGTGAAAATGGTCTTATTTTAAAAGAAACAGGCATCTTAGTGGCACATCCTTGAAACAACGTAAAAGACATGTTGTTGTTGTTGTTGTGGTCTTCAGTCCTGAGACTGGTTTGATGCAGCTCTCCATGCTATTCTACCCTGTGCAAGCTCCTTCATCTCCCAGTACCTACTGCAACCTACATCCTTCTGAATCTGCTTAGTGTATTCATCTCTTGGTCTCCCTCTGCGATTTTTACCCTCCACGCTGCCCTCCAATGCTAAATTTGTGATCCCTTGATGCCTCAGAACATGTCCTACCAACTGAACCCTTCTTTTAGTCAAGTTATGCCACAAACGTCTCTTCTCCCCAATCCTATTCAATACCTCCTCATTAGTTATGTGATCTACCCACCTAATCTTCAACATTCTTCTGTAGCACCACATTTCGGAAGTTTCTATTCTCCTCTTGTCCAAACCATTTATTCTCAGTGTTTCACTTCCATACATGACTACACTCCATACAAATACTTTCAGAAACGACTTCCTGACACTTACATCTACACTCGATGTTAACAAATTTCTCTTCTTCAGAAACGCTTTCCTTGCAATTGCCAGTCTACATCTTATATCCTGTCTACTTCGACCATCATCAGTTATTTTGCTCCCCAAATAGCAAAACTCCTTTACTACTTTAAGTGTCTCATTTCCTAATCTAATTCCCTCAGCATCACCCGACTTAATTCGACTACATACCATTATCCTTGTTTTGCTTTTGTTGATGTTCATTTTATATCCTCCTTTCAAGTCACTGTCCATTCCGCTCAACTGCTCTTCCAAGTCCTTTGCTGTCTCCCACTGAATTACAATGTCAATGGCGAACCTCAGAGTTTTTATTCCTTCTCCCTGGATTTTAATACCTAGTCCCAATTTTTCTTTTGTTTCCTTTACTGCTTGCTCAATATACAGATTGAATAGCATCGGGGATAGGCTAAAACCCTGTCTCATTCCCTTTCCAACCACTTCTTCCCTTTCATGTCCCTCGACTCTTATAACTGACATCTGGTTTCTGTACAAATTGTAAATAGCCTTTCGCTCCCTATATTTTACCCCTGCCACCTTTAGAATTTGAAAGAGAGTATTCCAGTCAACATTGTCAAAAGCTTTCTCTAAGTCTACGAATGCTAGAAACGTAGGTTTGCCTTTTCTGAATCTTTCTTCTAAGTTAAGTCGTAAGGTCAGTATTGCCTCACGTGGTCCAACATTTCTACGGAATCCAAACTGATCTTCCCCGAGGTCAGCTTCTACCGGTTTTTCCATTCGTCTGTAAAGAATTCGCGTTAGTATTTTGCATCCGTGACTTATTAAACTGATTCTTCGGCAATTTTCACATACGTCAACACCTGCTTTCTTTGGGATTGGAATTATTATCTTTCTTTGAAGTCTAAGTGTATTTCGCCTGTCTCGTACATCTTGCTTACCAGATGGTAGAGTTTTGTCAGGACTGGCTCTCCCAAGGCCGTCAGTAGTTCTAATGGAATGTTGTCGACTCCTGGGGCCTTTTTCTGACTCAGGTCTTTCAGTGCTCTGTCAAACTCTACACGCAGAATCGTATCTCCCATTTCATCTTTATCTATATCCTCTTCTATTTCCATAATATTGTCCTCAAGTACATCGCCCTTGTATAGACCCCCTATATACTCCTTCCATCTTTCTACTTTCCCTTCTTTGCTTTGAACTGAGTTTCCATCTAAGCTCTTGATATTCATACAAGTGGCTCTCTTTCCTCTAAAGGTCTCTTTAATTTTCCTGTAGGCAGTATCCATCTCACCCCTAATGAGATAAGCCTCTACATCCTTACATTTGTCCTCTAGCCATCCCTGCTTAGCTATTTTGCACTTCCTGTCGTTCTCATTTTTGAGACGTTTGTATTCCTTTTGGACTGCTTCATTTACTGCATTTTTATATTTTCACCTTTCATCAATTAAATTCAATATTTCTTCTGTTACCCAAGGATTTCTACTAGCCCTCGTCTTTTTACCTAGTTGATCCTCTGCTGCCTTCACTAGTTCATCCCTCAGAGCTACCCATTCTTCTACTACTGTATTTCTTTCCCCAATTCCTGTCAATTGTTCCCTTATGCTCTCCCTGAAACCCTGTAAAACCTCTGGCTTAGTCAGTTTATCCAGGTCCCATCTCCTTAAATTGCCACCTTTCTGCAATTTCTTCAGTTTTAATCTACAGTTCATAACCAATAGATTCTGGTCGGAGTCCACATCTGCCCCTGGAAATGTCTTACAATTTAAAACCTGGTTCCTAAATCTCTGCCGAGCGGTTCTAATCTAGGCGCTTCAGTCTGGAACCGCACAACCGCTACGGTCGCAGGTTCTAATCCTGCCTCTGGCATGGATGTGTGTGATGTCCTTAGGTTAGTTAGGTTTAAGTAGTTCTAAGTTCTAGGGGAATGATGACCTGAGAAGTTGAGTCCCATAGTGCTCAGAGCCATTTGAACCATTTGAACCTAAATCTCTGTGTTATTATCATATAATCTATCTGAAACCTGTCAGTATCTCCAGGCTTCTTCCATGTATAAAACCTTCTTTTATGAATCAAGTGTTAGCTATGATTAAGTTGTCCCCTGTGAAAATTACACCAGGCGGCCTCCTCTTTCATTTCTTACCTCCAATCCATATGCACCTACTACGTTTCCTTATCTTCCTTTTCCTACCATTGAATTCCAGTCACCCATGACTATTAAATTTTCGTCTCCCTTCACTACCTAAATAATTTCTTTTATCTCATGACACATTTCTTCAATTTCTTCGTCATCTGCAGAGCTACCTGGCATATAAACTTGTACGACTACAATAGGCATGGGCTTCGTGTTTATCTTGGCCACTATAATACGTTCACTATGCAGTTTGTAGTAGCTTACCCACACTCCTATTTTTTTTTATTCATTATTAAACCTACTCCTGCATTACCTCTATTTGATTTTGTATTTATAACCCTGTATTCACCTGACCAAAAGTCTTGTTCCTCCTGCCACCGAACTTCACTAATTTCCACTATATCTAACTTTAACCTATGCATTTCCCTTTTTAAATTTTCTAACCTACCTGCCCGATTAAGGGATCTGACATTCCACCCTCCGATCCGTAGAATGCCAGTTTTGTTTCTCCTGATAATGACGTCCTCTTGAGTAGTCCCCACCCGGAGATCCGAATGGGGGACTATTTTACCTCCCGAATATTTTACCCAAGAGGACGCCATCATCATTTAACCATACAGTAAAGCTGCATGCCCTCCGGAAAAATTACGGCAGTAGTTTCCCCTTGCTTTCAGCCGTTCGCAGTTCCAGCACAGCAAGGCCGTTTTGGTTAGTGTTACAAGGCCAGATCAGTCAATCATCCAGACTGTTGCCCCTGCAACTACTGAAAAGGCTGCTGCCCCTCCTCAGGAACCACACGTTTGTCTGGCCTCTCAACAGATACCCCTCCGTTGTGGTTGCACCTACAGTACGGCTATCTGTATCGTTGAGGCACGCAAGCCTCCCCTCCAACGGCGAGGTCCATGGTTCATGGGTGGGGAGGGGCATGTTATTGCAAACATTTTTTATTTAATCGCATTAGCGTTTTATGTCCGTGTCAATCGTAAGAAGAAGCAAATGTAATATTGTGGGAAAAATTGACTAAGAAACACACTTCTACTATGTGGATCACTCCCTCGCTTGTCTGATGTTCTGTAGAAAACATGTAAGTTTGAAGTGTATGTTAAATTAATTACATAATTATTGCAATATATGAGATACAGCAACGTCGGGCATTTCAATTTCATTACCTATTCGATGCCTCGTCGTGCAAATGATTTTCGCTGCGTTTTAAGTTTTAAATAATAAGGATCGGTGACGAATTGCTCGATGGCGATTGGCCGAACGCTAATGGTAGTCTCTCGTTACTTGCTTCTTTAAATGAATTTAAAGCATTCCCTAAGTATTTTGTAACGATCACTCTACAGTAGCTTATGTGACATTTTTCGTAGGAATTATATTACGCTGACTGGTCGCCTACCGTTTAACAACTATGATAACGAATTTGCTCACTGATCTGATGTAAAGAAAAAAGAAGTGCGAGCGTTTGAGGTAAAACTTCTACATGCAGCGCTCTAATAGGTAAGATGCAGTAACCTGCATTTCTGTACTCCATTTCCAGTGAGGTTGTCTTCAGCATAGATCAGTAACTACATTCCATGTACACTTCAGTTAAGTTTCATAGATGGTGTCGCCTCATCTGGAGCAGAACGTGGAGCCTCGAAACACAATTTCATCATTACTTGTGTCGAATCCTTGTATTTTCTGTTTCACCTTCAAACGTACAACATTAATAAGTAATCTGAAGAAAGGAAGCTGTATCTATTGAATACAAAGGAAACAGGTGAATGTCATTCGAAGCTGCGAAAGTCATATCAGGCGAGAGATATGGTTACCATTGTCTTACTGCTTGCATATCGCACATCACGATTTCTCAGGACGCTTGTTGAATGATTTATGGTTCAGATACAGTTATTACAAGATTTTTAATTACAAGCCGTAAGATCTTTAAACTCTCTCACTGTGGGAAGCCGTGATTAAAATGACCGCTTATGTGCAGTGCGAACACTAGATGAAACATGTTGTCCCCGTTTCAAATATAGAACATCCGGCTTACCCAGTTGCTAGTTAATTATACTTCCAGTGAATAAATTAGGCAAACAATTTTCTGTGTATAGTAAAAATAATTATATTATTGTTCATTGTGTGGCATCCGCTAAAATTGGAATAATGGTGGAAAAGGATTCGGTAAATTATGAAAATGTTAAATTTGATGTTAACGGCAGCAGTAACAATAAGCTGACAATGCCAGAAATAAACCCACCCATTTTACATTTAGAACCATATACACAGCCTCAGTGTAGTCAGGAGGTTTCACGGATCCGTCAAAATGTTGATCCATTTACCGCAGTACTGAATAATATTTCTGCCGTGATGAGTGCACGTGATAAGAAACTAGCGTTGTGACTTGAAGTGCGAGACCGAGAACTTGCCGTGCGAATATCGACACAAGTAAAAAATATATTTCTGTCAGACGATAAGGAATGATCCACGATGATAAATGTTATCCTCACTCAGAGAGAGAAAGAACTGACTGTGCAAATGTCGACACAGTGAAATAGCACCCTCGAAACGCCAGATAAAGAACTCACCACGCAAAATTGGACACAAGTTGGTACCACACTTGAAGTGCGGGACATGGTCACGGATATATAATTGGTTGAAGTATAAAAAGACAATATCAGACCTAAGGGAGGATTATAGAATCACGCCTGCGGCAATAGAAAAATTATCTAATGAAGTTCAGACACGGATGACTGCTAAAACTGCAACTGAAGCCCGCGCGGAAAAACGGACAGACCCTCAAATGCAAAAGCTTAAGAGATTAGTGTTGCCATGTGTTGCTGGGTACGAGAATTACCAAACTTGACATCAGGGTTGAGACCAATGTCAATTTTCGTAATTGTGGTACCCAGCAACAGATGGAAATACTTATCTCTAAGCATTTGCATTTGAGGGTTAGCCCGTTTTTATGGGCATGTCTTCAAATGAGAGTATCACACAGCTGCTGTCTGAGAGGGTAGAGAACTTCATCCTTTAACCCGAAGTACTGTTGTTAGAATGCTTCGATGCTCAAGAGAAGAGAATTGCAAATGACTTTACTAAATGCCTAAATGAAAAGGATAAACTAATTAATACTACACTACTGGACAATGAAATTGTTACACCACGAAGATGACGTGCTACAGACGCGAAATTTAACCGAAAGGAAGAAGATGCTGTGGCAGGCAAATGATTAGCTTTTCAGAGCATTCACACAAAGATGGCGCCGGTGGCGACACCCACAACCTGCTGACATGAAAAACGTTTCCAACCGATTTCTCATACACAAACTGCAGTTGACCGGCGTTGCCTGGTGAAACGTTGTTGTGATGCGTCGTGTAAGGAGGAGAAATGCGTACCATCACGTTTCCGACTCTGATAAAGGTCGGATTGTAGCCTATCGCAATTGCGGTTTATCGCATCGCCACATTGCTGCTCCCGTTGGTCGTTATCCAATGACTGTTAGCAGAATATGGAATCGGTGGGTTCAAGAGGGTAATACGGAACGCCTGTCGAGATGACAGGCATCTTATCCGTATGGATGTAACGGATCTTGCAGCCACGTCTCGATCCCTGAGTGAACAGATGGGGACGTTTGCAACACTACAACCATCTGCACGATCAGTTCGACGACGTTTGCAGCAGCATGGACTATCAGCTGGGAGACCATGGCTGCGGTTACCCTTGACGCTGCATCATAGACAGAAGAGCCTGCGATGGTGTACTCAACGACGAACCTGTGTGCACGAATGGCAAAACGTCATTTTTTCGGATGAACCCAGGTTATGTTTACACCATCATGATGGTCGCATCCATGTTTGGCGACATCGCGGTAAACGCAAATTGAAAGCGTGTATTCCTTATCGCCATACTGGCGTATCACCCGGCGTGATGGTATGGGGTGCCATTGGTTACACGTATCGGTCACCTCTTGTTCGCATTGACGGCACTTTGAACAGTGGACGTTACATTTCTGATGTGTTACGACCCGTGGCTCTGCGTTCATTTGATCCCTGCGAAACCCAACATTTCAGCAGAATGATGGACGACTGCATGTTGCAGGTCCTGTACGACCCTTTCTGGATACAGAAAATGCTCGACTGCTGCCCTGGCCAGCACATTCTCCAGATCTCTCACCAATTGAAAACGTCTGGTCAATGGTAGCCGAGCAACTGGTTCGTCACAATACGCCAGTCACTACTCGCGAACCGTGGTATCGTGTTGAAGCTGCATTGGCAGCTGTACCTGTACACGCCATCCAAGCTCTGTTTGAATTAATGCCCAGGCTTATCAAGGCCTTTATTATGGCCAGAGATGGTTATTCTGGGTACTGATTTCTCAGGATCTACGCATCGAAATTGCGTGAAAATGTAATCACATGTCAGTTCTAGTATAATATATATGTCCAATGAATACCCGTTTATCGTCTGCATTTATTGTTGGTGTAGCAATTTTAATGGCCGGTAGTCTAACATAAATGCGGAGTTGAAGTAGGCCATGCAACATGCAGGTGCCGAAGCACAGAATGCTTACGGTGATGCTATTTGAAATGAGTTAGAAAATACTAAACGTGTGTTAAAGGACAATATTCCACAATGACGGAACCATCTTGGCTCTCAGGTCACGGTCTAGTATCACGCTGTCGCGTCTTTACTGAGCCGGCAGCATGACGCGTCGTGCTCACAAGGTTTACGAAACGTACGGTCTGCGTTACTGTTTGGCTCATAAGGAATGTGGCCAAATCAGTATGAACACTCAATTTTCTAATGAATCGGTCTGGGAGGCAACAACTTTGAGGGAAATACTGCTGGAAAAAATCCTCTTGAAACATCATCAGTTCGAGATGATTGCAAAAGAAAAGAAGTTCCCTGATCGAAAGCTTTCAGAAATGTGCCGCAACAGTCACAGAACAAAGGACAAAAGATCCAGCTCGTTGTAGCACACATTGTTGGTGACGGAGCCTTAAGGGCAAAGGAAGTTACTGAAAATCTTATTATGTACGAACACTCTCAAAAGGCATTTCTAGCCAAATATTGTTCAGGATGTCATCAGGAACGGTTATGTAATCAGGTTTTCATTCCTCAAACTTACAACTCCCAGCAGAGTATTTTACGGAAATACTTCGACAGATTTGTTAACAAAAGACACAATTGGGATGATCCGACAGCTCACAAAGTTGTGTTGCGAATTGTGAAGACAAAGTTACCCTTTCTGTATTCGAGAGGGATTAACCACTTTACGAGATAACGATGTATAGTACTTTTTATCAATCTTCAATAGATTTTATTCAGGAGGGTTTTACGAGTAGCTTTGGTACGGTGGGCCACCATCGGCGAATTTAAGCGGCCACGGCAGCAGTAATGAACATAATGGAGGGCGTTATGCTAACTGCGCGACGCCACACATTGAGCCTGTAAATCAAAACACTAATGTAAATGGGCAGGGAGGATCGCAGTCTTATCGGGTGTCGTACAGTGACAACAACATATGTCATCTGCAGTACCACCCAGATTATAACGGGAACTGTAACAACTACTGCCAATCAAATTATGGGAACCAGTGGCACGAAACTTAAGAGCGTGAATGTCCACCTAATACAAGAAACATACAAACGTCCTTGAACCAGAACCATGAGAATCGACCGAGGTCTAAAGACGGACATACAAAAAATTGAACTTAACAAAGTAGTCATGATTTTTACATAACCGCAGTAGTTGAAACATGCCGCCCCCTCCCCCACCTCGACTTCAAGTGAATAGACTACAAACAGCTTTATCAAGCTCCTTGTTGACTTGCAAAAACTGCATAAGGGAACAATTTCAGATTGGCAACTTGAAACCTTGCGTTATAACGGCAGCATTGACTCCGCCAAGGATTATTCAGTGATCACGGAACCTCTACAGAAATAGTACAGGACGCAGTTAACATTATTGTGGGTGAAATATCCACTGCTATTATCATTGACACAGCTGCAAACTCAATGTATTTGTCAGTAATTCTTTTACGAAAATTTCTGACGTGACTTAAATCCCCACAGTGCTAATTCAAAACAGTGTTGTTACGGTCGCTAATAGTGTCAGAGGTCAAACTTTAAACATGCAGGGACGGATTAGCATAAAGCTTGGCAATGGAGATGAGAACTACATGTTTTTCGTAGCAAGAAATTTAACCCTCAACCTTTTGTTAAGTATGGAATTCATGTGTGGGAGGAAAGTGAGGACCGACATTCCAGGTAGACATTGCCACTTGAAAGTGAATAAGAGAGATGTTTTAAGTTTGATTAAAACAGAGGCGCAGCATGGCAGACTCAGCCAAGGGGCAAGAGTTAAAATAACAAGGGCTAGTGTGTGGTGTACGCACGAGCTCAACACTAGTGAAATCGTTGTACTTGTTCCTACAGA
Source organism: Schistocerca cancellata (assembly GCF_023864275.1). Lineage (NCBI taxonomy): Eukaryota > Metazoa > Arthropoda > Insecta > Orthoptera > Acrididae > Schistocerca > Schistocerca cancellata. Next base: position 405,499,956 of record NC_064633.1, on the reverse strand, counting down.
CAGTAATGATGCATTTGACCATTCCAGCCCGATACGAAATAAAATCATGAAAGCTAAAACCTTAACTGAACATAGACAAAGGAATAAGATACCTTGTTGTGTTGCTATACCAATGTTTTTCCGAAGTACCCACGTGTAATATAGTGTAATGGAAGTGGTTCCGCACTATACCTATTGTCACTCCACGTATTTCGTTCTGTGGACAGGAAGGGAATTTAAGAGAAATACAGAAGCTTGTCATTTCATTGCATAGCATGAGTCTTTGAAAATGAAAGAAATGTGTCGTCAAAAAGATTTAAAGAAGACTAAACAGCAGAAATCATCATACGTCCTAAGATATTGTGTTAGTATTTACGTTCCAAACGTTTTGCTTTCAAAAATATTTGTATTTATGACATTAAAAAATATGTGTCCACTGACTGCAATGGAAAGACTGCTTATTATTGCTCAAATTAAGTAATGTGCTAATAATACTCTACTTTACCTTGTACATACAGATACGTATTGCTCTGTTTGAATATAAGACAAGTAATACGCCCCGATATTTTATGCTCTTCCGTTTCTTTACGCATGACTAAAATGTGGTTAGCGAAAGGAGAGGTAATTATTAGTTTTCTGCGAAGTAGGCCCTCTGTGAATAAATCATAATATCTCATTTGTAAATAACTATCTTAATATCTCAGAAGGTTAAGTATCTGATCTAATTGTACCGAGCAATGTCATGGGCATCTAATGGACATGAGGAGAGGGTAATAATTATCAATTAACTAACGATAAGTAATTCAGAGAAAATACTGATAACGAGGGATGTTATTCACGTGGAATATGCAAGTAAAGTGGGGAATAACAGATAATACACTCTAGGCATAGGTCAAATGTTCCCCATCTCTTTACTATAAATATGTAAATAACACAAGATGACTTTTTTTCACTAGTAAGCGACATTGAGCACAAATCGAAGTTATTTATAACTTACTGTACTATATGAATTATGTTTCCATAATTTTTTCCTTACAAGGGAACCTCCCCATCGGACCCCCCTCAGATTTAGTTATAAGTTGGCGCAGTGGATAGGCCTTGAAAAACTGAACACAGATCAATCGAGAAAACAGGAAGAAGTTGTGTGGAACTATGAAAAAAATAAGCAAAATATACAAACTGAGTAGTCCATGTGCGAGGTAGGCAACATCAAGGATTCTGTTAACTCAGGAACGCCGTGGTCCCATGGTTAGCGTGAGCAGCTGCGGAACGAGAGGTCCTTGGTTCAAATATTCCCTCCAATGAGAAGTTTACTATCTTTATTTTCGCAAAGTTATGATCTGTAGGTTCGTTCATTCACGTCTCTGTTCACTGTAGTAAGTTTAGTGTCTGTGTTTTGCGACCGCACCGCAAAACCGTGCGATTAGTAGACGAAAGGACGTGCCTCTCCAATGCGAACCGAAAACATTTGATCGCAAGGTCATAGGTCAACCGACTCCTCCACAGGACAACACGTCTGATATATTCTATAGGACACTGGTGACGGCATGTGCGTCACATGACAGGAATATGTTGTCGACCTATCTAACTTGTACACTTCGCGAATGGGTAAAAAGAATCTTCTACCTTGCCCGATTTAGGTTTTCTTGTGGATGTGATAATCACTCCCAAAAAAGTGATGAAAACATAAGTGTTTGTCACATAAACTGCAACAAATAAATGCAACACTTTCACAGTCGCTCAATTTTCCCTGTGCTCTGTCAAAACATATGTTTTTAGCGTTTTCAAATTTTTCCGCGTGTAGACCGTCGTGTGTTTCGATGTTTCTTTAGGTGTAGCGTCCCCATACTACGGCGCAGTTACCCCGCATTGAATGGACGGACGGACAGATAATAATTGTCTGAAAATAAAAAATTGAACTTTTCACCCGAGGGATGATTTGAACTAATGACCTCTCGTTCTGCAGCTACTCACACTATCCACGGGACCATGGCGCTCCTGGACTCGCACTATCCTTGATGTTTCCTATCTTGCGCATGGACTACTCAGTTTGTATATTTTGCTTATATTTTTCATAGTTCCACACAACTTCTTCCTGTTTTCTCGATTGATCTGTGTTCAGTTTTTCAAGGCCTATCCATGTGCCAACTTATAACTAAATCTGAGGGGGGTGCGATGGGGAGGTTCCCTTGTTAGTATAAAATTGACAAATTTATTTTGGTCCTTCATGTTTTGATTACATTACTTACTCCATTATTTGTAAATAACACTTTATTAGATATAAGGACTATGGGTTAGTCAAGACACGCTGAATTCTAAAGTTACTAAAGGATCGTATTTTCTTTTTTGTTCTTGCTGGTTTGGTCTATGTTTTCTTTTGTGAACGCTATTAAGTTTGGTTTCAATATGTCCTTTCTTTTTTACTTGGCTCGTGGCTGGGTTCCGTGACATTTCTTTCACGTAAAATTAAAACAATGATAACCTAGGTACGCTGTGCACAAACTGAATGTGAAAAATAATGTAGTGTTTAGGCATCAAGTCACTGTTTAATAGACTCGAAACACGCCGTACATCTGATAGAAAGAAAAACTGAATCCTGTAAGTACTATGTATCTACTTTCGTTCCTGCATTATAAGAAAACAATTTACTTTCCAGGGCACACAATAGCTCTACCTGTTCCCAAATGAAAAAAGTTGTATTCTACTTGATGTGATACTGAAGTGCTGCATAGTCTAATGGATGGTTACTATGAAAATTTATAGGGCGCTTATGCGAGTGAAATCGTTTGGCACTGCGCAAAGTGCAAACACCTAGAACATATGAAAACGTACAGTGCAATGGGACTCACATCAGACGTGCTGTATACGACGTGTAGCGGCCTGCTTAATCTATAATTTTTGCCTTCTGTAGATTCTGCAGGTCATGGTGTATCAACACACTCATAAGCACGAATGATATGCAATGGAAGCGCAGTCGCTAACCGAATCATTACATTGCGGCGAGCTCCAAGATTGTGACCACACAGACAATAGTTGTAGCGTGCTAAACTCTGTGTTTGCGTAAAAACGGGATTGCGAATGTAAATTTACTACTCTAAGACACTACACTGACACTTCTTCACTGCCTGTGGTGATCATTTGTGCATCCACCAAGTGTTGCTTCAGAACACTAAGGACGGTTTTGTGTAAGCTAAACCAGTAGCGTGGAACACGGGCCATATAGGGTTACCAAACTGAGTTAAGTGAGAAACGTACATCCCCGGCTAATCCGGATCGTACAAACATTTACGTATGTAAATTTAATGTATGCGATAAAATCAATGTGCTAATAAAGACTTTATCCTAGGGCTGATTTGCATTTCAAATCACGTATTCCCGATACGGGCGGTAAGAACAGCTTTGGCCGCTTTGAGTCTCAAATCATGTACTTCCGACATGAGCGGTAAGACCAATGTTGGCCAGCCAAATCTGGTGGCTGATCGTCACATGTCTAGCGCAGCCACAGTGCCGCACCTAAGGCAGCCCATCAAGGCAACGAGGTTCGACGACCGGCGCCATATCACAGCGCCGGGATTACCTTGGAGACTACGTCACAACATTCCATTCTATGATCTCCAGGAAAAACATAACGATTCATCTCTGCTCTCTTTTATAAACACTCAATAACCTGATATTCCTGAAAAACATTTATTCGTTACTCGAAGACATATCTTTTCTTTTGTTAAACAATTTACACACGAACACTGAGAAGAAAATATTTTACCCATGAACACTGAGAAGAAAATTCAACACTTCCTTTGCAATGTGTGTAATTTCCGTTTAACTCTAGTACAAGGGAATCGTTTGCTAAACCATTCAGAATTTAGTAAGAGAAACCATGTTAATTATTTATATATGTTATGAATTCTTGTCATAAATACACAAGTAAATACCGGACGAAAATCTTTCCCCTTCGCTGTGGCACTTTTTTCATGGGCTCTGTTTTCCCTTCGGCCATATCGAAAGGACTATATAATGTATATAATGTAGCTGGAATGAGCCATGTATTCAAACATCATAATTAGATATTTAACCAATAAAACAATGTATGCACAGATCATCTTGGAGGTGTAACAACCATCAACGTTAGTACATAAAACCCAATCTTAGTAATAACGACCTGATATAGATAACTTATATGAAATACAACGGTCGTTGGTAATTAATATCGTTCATCGTTGTGTTAAAAGAAGCTACTCCCCATTGTACAGTTGAATGCTTGTAGCGTATGTTGCCAACACACAACCCAAAGCATTCAGAGGAGCAGTAAAGTAGAACTTTTAAAATAAGGAGAAACTGCCTTGTTTTAGAGGAAACGGGCATCTTAGTCATATACTCTTGAAACTTACATCTCAATGCATCACATAAACACAGTTTTGTGTTTTCATTACCTTAAAAGTTTTACAGTGATGGTATTGTTAGTAGAATTAAAGTGTTCAACAATCCGGCTGAAATTGTTTATCGAAATCCACATCCCTCTCTAACAATTCTTCTTGCGGAGTGTACTGTCGCGTTACCACTCATTATATGAGGTTGGCGTTTGCTCAATATGAGCTCTGTCAGAAAAAATACTGACTTAAACTTATGTTTGGTATTGCCACACAGGCAGTTTCCTTCAGTGTCCTTAATGCTTTAACCAGTTTTCTGAGTACAACTATTTTATTCTTGCTGTACAGCTCAGGGCCATAAAAATTACATATATTTGGAAAGATATTATTTTAGATCATACTATGTTATTTTACTATGTAGGAATTTTGAATATTTCACCTGATCTGATAACTTAAAAAATGATAATGTTTGGAAATGAACTAATTCTGATTTCTGCCTAATTAATTAGTTCATTCAGTTTAAAATTTTGAAAATTAATTAGGGTGCCATATCATATGAGAATAACATATTACCTGCTCTCTTCTAGAGAGCACAAACAAAAACAGTATCACAGCTACATACGGAAATTTTAATTTTAATGTAATACTAAAAAACTCTCATTTACCTTAATGTAGCCAATTTGTGTGACGATTTTTTTGTGTCATGTTTAAATTGGAGAGATAAATGTTTCTGATAATGACCAGTGAAGATATGAAAGTTGAATGGTCCAGTCTTTGAAACTCATTATTCTATTTATATATTTGTTCGAAATTATTAAGTTAATGTGTTAAATATGTAATCACATTTAGAATCTCTTAGTAAACGATACTGTATTGCACCACTTCATTCAGATGAGTTGGAACATCGTTTCTTTGGTACTAGTTTTTCACCATCTGGAAAGTGTTCTGTGGATGGTGCCACTTCTTGCTTCCCGTATTCCCCTTCCTCCGATCGTACCGGTCTCCTTCTTCTAGTCCTCTGGCAACCATTGCTCCCCACACCTATCGACTCCAGTGTCTCCTAGAGAGTCCTCGTTTTGTTTTCTCCGCAACCGTCCTCTGTCACATTTCAGTTTCTTTCTTTTTCCCTTCAGGTATCGTGTATCCTTTCTAGATGTTAATCTCATTTTAAAAATTTCAACACTATAGTGTCTATAATCAGTTGGTATTAGTTACATTGGAAACACTCTGGACTAAGATTCACATTGTTCTTAGAACTGAAACAGACTACAGTATTCACTTGTGGTTGCAGTCAAAGAGTGTGTCCTCAGAGAAGACAACACATCAGTTTTGTTTTGACATATTCGCTTTATCAGGATAATGTCTAATTCCTGTAAACTAAACATTGTGGAAGGACTGTCTGAGATACAAGTACAGGCTTTAAATTTTTTCAGGTAAATCAGCCTGCTTTCTCCGATCTTGACACTTCCCCCAAAGGTATTTCATCCCCCCCCCCCCCCCCCCCTTGCGGGCAGCACCTCTTGCCTTAATTTCTCCGAGGCAAAGTGGGCACCAATGCTAGCTTTATCATAGCTTATTGAAGGTAGTACATGGAGGACTCACTTATTAAAAACTCAATAATATAAAGGTACAAGATTCCCTACTTTATGGATCATGCTTACGTGTTACAAATATTTCTATACTAAGATGGTATCTGTGATTCTTGAGTTTCTCCCGGCGTATTTGATAATCAAAATATCCACGGATGTGCTGCCGGTCTACAGTGTCCAACGGGCACAATATTTCGACGATCATACATGTCGCAATCATCACGTGAACTGACGGACTGAGCTCCTGTGAACGTGCCGGCACGGAGATGCGTACGCTAAGGCTGCTCAGAGGGAACTGGGTTCGGTCGCGGCGGCGGCCGATTTAAATACCCTCCGCCCGCGGCGCGCTCCCTCCGCCGTCCGCGCCCCGCGCCACGGTCGCGCGGTGGAACAGATTGCGACGGCGTCTGAGATGACGTCGGTGTGATGGCTCTGTCCGCCGTGGTCGTCACAACTATACGTTTGCTCGATTTACTCTTGATTAACCCAATCGCTGGTTCCCAAGCCTTGCTAAGATTATAGCCATAGTCACGGTTTATGAGGTCGTCATTGGTGCGAATTTCGATGGCCTCTCTAACAACGCTGTCCCAGTATCTCGACGTCTGTACCAGAATCCTCGTGCGGTCATACTCCATGGCGTGATTTTCCGACAAACAATGTTCAGCGACCGCCGACTTGCTCGGATACATCAGTCGAGTGTGCCTCTGGTGTTCACGGCGTCGATCCTCGACGGTACGCATCGTCTGACCAATATACGACTTGCCACATTGACACGGAATCTGGTACACGCCGGCCTTCCTCAAACCGAGGTCATCTTTGGCGCTCCCCACCAGTGCACGAGTTTTATTTGGAGGACAAAACACAGTTCCGATCTGGTGTTTCTTCAGAATGCGGGCTATTTTCCCCGAGAGTGCGCCTGTGTATGGAATAAATGCAGTGCCTACCTCCTCCCTCGTGACCCTAACATGAAATTCACTATGGAGACTGAAACGGAGGGTAGATTACCTTTACTTGACGTCTTAGTCAGAGAAGGGCTGACGGCACCCTAGGTCATGGGGTGTATCGGAAGACAAATCACACTGATCTGTATTTGCACGCAGACAGCTGCCACCACCCTTCACAGAGGAACGGGGTACTTAAAACTCTAGTACAAAGGGCGCGCACTATCTCTGACGCAGAGAGTCTACCCCAGGAATTGGAACACCTGAGAACTGTATTTCGAAAAAAGATTCAACGTGCTAAGTGTCTAAATAAATTATTACTCTAATATGACGACTTCAGGCATGAACTGAAAATGTGGTCTGAAGCCCAAATAGAAAGTAAAGTATCAAAAAACCATCTACTTGCACTGTAAAAGTAAATGAGAAAATTAATTTAAAAAGATGTAAGGTGCAAGGGCTTGTAATGTTCTCTGCACTGCAATGAATTTGACAAAACCACCTTCTAGGTACATTAAAAATGTAACAGCAATTGGGGACTCTGTAAATTCTGTATATGAAGATACAATGTTTGCTGCTACATCAGAAGCTGTTGAACAAAATTAGGGTGACACACACATCTGCACTGCAGTGGATGGATCCTGGCAAAACCGTGGGTTTAGTTCTAAAAATGGTTTTACATCTGCAATAAGTATTGACACTGAAAATGTTTTGAATTTTCAAGTCCTTAGTACGTACTGCCAAAGTTGTACAGTGAACTAGAAGAACCGATTACTTAATAATCAGCAGTGTATAAAAAAATCAGGATGGCACAAGTGGAGAAATGGAGGAAAAAGGAGCAGTTAAGATTTTACAGCGCTTGCAGAAGGAGAGTGGTGTCAGATATGTGAATTACTTAGGTAATGGAGACAGCAAGGCTTTCATTGCAGTACAAAACAGTAACCCACATGATTTTCCTATACAAAAACTTGAGTATGTAGGACATGTCAAGAAAAGGATGGAAACACGTCTGCATAACCTAAAAACTAATCTGGGTAACACAAAACTACCTGATGGCAAGACAATAAAATGTGCTGGAAGACTAACAGACAAAGTAATTGATGAATTACAGGAATATTATGGGAAGGCAATTACAAATAACTGTGACAATTCAGAGAAGTTGAAAATAGCTGTGGCGGAGCATTTTCTTTCATAAAATATCAACCGATGATAAACCATGTCATGCTTTGTGTCCACCTCCACCAAACACTTGGCGTAAATATAAGTAAGCTGAATTTTCTGGCACCCTGCACGAATTTGCACATAAAAATTCCTTGCCCCACGCCCGTATTCTCCTGTAGCTTTTCTTTTACTCCTTTCCCTACAACTACCTCAAAGACAAGAGAGAGCCCTCAACCTCTACCCGCTCTTCCAACTTTATTGACAAAGGAGTTGCCAGAATGAGGGTGACTTCTTACGACGGAAGTCTTATGTCGCCAATGCTAATTAATAAACAATCTTTTACCGGTGGTGGGTTTCCAACCGGTACGTAGGACGTTTCGATTACTAACCAATGACGTTACCACTCTTTTATTATTATTATCAGTCTGATTTGGCATTTTCATGAAAATCAGTCAATCATAGTCAAATCATCATTTAACATCAGCTGCAAACAGAAAATCAACAAATTAGTTTAAGCACAAACAATTATTAAATTCTGAACTGGAAGACTAACCATTATCCCACCCTTCTTGTAATGTTTTTTATATTACCATGGACCTTGCCGTTGGTGGGGAGACTTGCGTGCCTCAGCGATACAGATAGCCGTACTGTAGGTGCAACCACAACGGAGGAGTATCTGTTGAGAGGCCAGACAAACATGTGGTTCCTGAAGAGGGGCAGCAGCCTTTTCAGTAGTTGCAAGGGCAACAGTCAGGATGATTGACTGATCTGGCCTTGTAACAATAACCAAAACGGCCTTGCTGTGCTGGTACTGCGAACGGCTGAAAGCAAGGGGAAACTACGGCCGTAATTTTTCCCGAGGGCATGCAGCTTTACTGTGTGATTAAACGATGATGGCGTCCTCTTGGCTAAAATATTCCGGAGGTAAAATAGTCCCCCATTCGGATCTCCGGGCGGGGACTACTCAAGAGGATGTCGTTATCAGGAGAAAGACAACTGGCGTTCTACGGATCGGAGCGTGGAATGTCAGATCCCTTAATCGGGCAGATAGGTTAGAAAATTTAAAACGGGAAATGGATAGGTTAAAGTTAGATATAGTGGGAATTAGTGAAGTTCGGTGGCAGGAGGAACAAGACTTCTGGTCAGGTGACTACAGGGTTATAAACACAAAATCAAATAGGGGTAATGCAGGAGTAGGTTTAATAATGAAAAGGAAAATAGGAATGCGGGTAAGCTACTACAAACAGCATAGTGAACCCATTATTGTGGCCAAGATAGATACGAAGCCCACGCCTACTACAGTAGTACAAGTTTATATGCCAACTAGCTCTGCAGATGAAGAAATTGAGGAATTGTATGATGAAATAAAGGAAATTATTCAGATAGTGAAGGGAGACGAAAATTTAATAGTCATGGGTGACTGGAATTCGAGTGTAGGAAAAGGGAGAGAAGGAAACGTAGTAGGTGAATATGGATTGGGGCTAAGAAATGAAAGAGGAAGCCGCCCTGTAGAATTTTACACAGAGCACAACTTAATCATAGCTAACACTTGTTTTAAGAATCTTGATAGAAGGTTGTATACATGGAAGAACCCTGGAGATACTAAAAGGTATCAGATAGGGTTTTATAACGCTAAGACAGAGATTTAGGAACCAGGTTTTAAATTTTAAGACATTTCCAGGGGCAGATGTGGACTCTGACCACAATCTATTGGTTTTGACCTGTACATTAAAACTGAAGAAACTGCAAAAAGGTGGGAATTTCAGGAAATGGGACCTGGATAAACTGAAAGAACCAGAGGTTGTACAGAGTTTCAGGAAGAGCATAAGGGAACAATTGACCGGAATGGGGGAAAGAAATACAGTAGAAGAGGAATGGGTAGCTTTGAGGGATGAAGTAGTGAAGGCAGCAGAGGATCAACTAGGAAAAAAGACGAGGGCTAGTAGATATCCTTGGGTAACAGAATAAATATTGAATTTAATTGATGAAAGGAGAAAATATGAAAATGCAGTAAATGAAGCAGGCAAAAAGGAATACAAACGTCTCAAAAATGAGATCGACAGGAAGTGCAAAATGGCTAAGCAGGGATGGATAGAGGACAAATGTAAGGATGTAGAGGCTTATCTCACTAGGGGTAAGATAGATACTGCCTACAGGAAAATCAAAGAGACCTTTGGAGATAAGAGAACCACTTGTATAAACATCAGGAGCTCAGATGGAAACCCAGTTCTAAGCAAAGAAGGGAAAGCAGAAAGGTGGAAGGAATATATAGAGGGTCTATACAAGGGTGATGTACTTGAGGACAATATTATGGATTTGGATGAGGATGTAGATGAAGATGAAATGGGAGATATGATACTGCGTGAAGAGTTTGACAGAGGACTGAAAGACCTGAGTCGAATCAAGGCCCCCGAAGTAGACAACCTTCCATTGGAACTACTGACGGCCTTGGGAGAGCCAGTCCTGACAAAACTCTACCATCTGGTGAGCAAGAATTATGAGACAGGTGAAATACCCTCAGACTTCAAGAAGAATATAACAATTCCAATCCGAAAGAAAGCAGGTGTTGACATATGTGAAATTTACCGAACAATCAGTTTAATAAGCCACAGCTGCAAAATACTAACAAATTCTTTACAGACGAATGGAAAAACTAGTAGAAGGCGACCTCGGGGAAGATCAGTTAGGCTTCCGTAGAAATACTGGTACACGTGAGGCAATACTGACCTTACGACTTATCTTAGAAGAAAGATTAAAGAAAGGCAAACCTACGTTTCTAGCATTTGTAGACTTAGAGAAAGCTTTTGACAATGTTGACTGGAATACTCTCTTTCAAATTCTGGATGTGTCAGGGGTAAAATACAGGGAGCGAAAGGCTATTTACAATTTATACAGAAACCAGATGGCAGTTATAAGAGTCGTGGGACATGAAAGGTAAGCAGTGGTTGGGAAGGGAGTAAGACAGGGTTGTAGCCTCTCCCCGATGTTATTCAATCTGTATATTGAGCAAGCAGTAAAGGAAACAAAAGATAAATTCGGATTAGGTATTAAAATCCATGGAGAAGAAATAAAAACTTTGAGGTTCGCCGATGACATTGTAATTCTGTCAGAGACAGCAAAGGACTTGGAGAAGCAGTTGAACGGAATGGATGGTGTCTTGAAGGGAGGATATAAGATGAACATCAACAAAAGCAAAACGAGGTTAATGGAACGTAGTCTAATTAAGTCAGGTGATGCTGAGGGAATTAGATTAGGAAATGAGACACTTAAAGTAGTAAAGGAGTTTGGCTATTTGGGGAGCAAAATAACTGATGATGGTCGAAGTAGAGAGGATATAAAATGTAGACTGTCAATGGCAAGGAAAGCGTGTCTGAAGAAGAGAAATTTGTTTACATCGAGTATAGATTTAAGTGTCAGGAAGTCGTTTCTGAAAGTATTTGTATGGAGTGTAGCCATGTACGGAAGTGAAACATAGACATTAAATGATTTGGACAAGAGGAGAATAGAAACTTCCGAAATGTGGTGCTACAGAAGAATGTTGAAGATTAGGTGGGTAGATCACATAACTAATGAGGAAGTATTGAATAGGGCTGGGGAGAAGAAGTTTTTGGCACAACTTGACCAGAAGAAGGGATCGGTTGGTAGGACTTGTTCTGAGGCATTAAGGGGCCACCAATTTGGTATTGGAGGGCAGTGTGGAGGGTAAAAATCGTAGGGGGAGGCCAGGAGATGAATGCACTAAGCAGATTCTGAAGGATGTAGGTTGCAGTAGGTACTGGGAGATGAAGAAGCTTGCACAGGGTAGAGTAGCATGGATAGCTGCATCAGTCTCAGGACTGAAGACCACAACAACAACAATACATGTGGAAGAGGAAAAGTGACAAAGCTACAAAGCTACAAGGGAGAGGACTCAAGCTCTGGGAATAAACAGTGATCACAGGGTAGCTTAACCTACACCCTGACGGTTGAACACAAGAAAAAGCATATTCGCAAAAAAACGTTCGGTATCGTGGCAGCCGCTGCCATTTCCAATGCGCAGTTGTCAGATAATGGTGAAAAACGCAAGGATCTGGGTCATTCCCGCCTTCAACGACATAGTGAACATAATAATCCAAGAGCCAGACGGTCGTGTTCGTTTTCGTCTGGGGAAAAAGGGATATGTCCGGATGTAGGAAAATGTCGTCTGGCAAAGCGGTTTCAGGCCCTCGAGTAAGGAAAGCTAATTGACGGCGGAGCCAGAGCCTATGGTCCCGTCCGCAAGCAACAAGCATTTGAAGTAAGGTGTCAGTTTGATGACATTCCTCAGAGTCGAAGGCCAATACGAAAAAGATGATCACCAGTAGGTATCAGACGGTGAATGACCTTATACGTCGTTGAAGCAATCTCCATCGGCAATATAGGAAGACTAAGATGAGACCATACCGTTTTCCAAGACGTTGACGGGGAAGCAAGTTCAACAGAAGAAAGAGGACATGGTGCACCCCAACGGGGGTGATAGCTTGTTGGTATTAATCTGCGTCACAAAAAGTATATCACGACCTAGGATAGCGATAATAAGAATGTATTCACGAATGTGCTGCAATTTAGGATTGATCCGTCCAACATCAACAGGAGGGGTCAGACAGACTGGCTGGAGGCGGGAAAGTAAACGAGAGGTAACTGAATGCGGAGCCCACGTACAGGTTAAAGCATTCCGGCGAACCAGTAAGATGGATGTCTTAATTTTGATATCGGAAAGACCCAATCCTCCAAGCTTTAGAGGCCTGGCCACTACTTCATGCCGGACACGAAAGACATGGCGGCGCCACAGGAATTGATCGGACAGCTGTTTCAGTCTGCGGGTCATCATCGCGGGAAGCTGGAAGGCCTGCGCAACGTAATATACTTTACTGTGACATAGGTTTCTAAGACCCGTACCTTGTGAAGGAGGCTAAGGGAACAGCGTTCATGTTCAAGGATCGCCCCGTGGACACGACTCGTAACCTTACGCCAATTTAGTGTCGCCATTTTGATCGGACTGCGATCCACTAAGACCCCTAAGGTCTTATGGCAACTGACGACCGTCTTCCAAGGAATTACGACATGATCGAAGCATCTTAACGGTAGGAACGTAAATTTACGATCATTAATGCAAGCACCAGCAAGACGAAAAAATGAATCCAAGGTATCCTTAAGCCTCAGTATGTCCTCGACATCTCGTAATAAAACCATGACGTCATCGGCGAATGCACGGACCGAAAAAAGTTCCCCCAATATAGTCCAGCCACGTAGTTGCATGGCGAGGCGGTGAAGTAAGGGCTCTAAGAAGAAGATAAAAAGGGACATGGGGGGGTGGGAGGGTGGGGGGAGGGGGCGATGTGTGGCACTGATACCGGTAAAAAGGAGAGTTAAGACTTGTCGAGTATCGTTATTAAAGTCGACAGCGGTGAGCACTCTTGTTGAAAAATCGTGGCTGTCATGGTCAAACTATTTCTGGAAATCAAGAAAAAGCAAAGCCCCTGGAATATTAGCGACAGCCGCCACCGAAATTACATCGCGACGTTCGAGTACAGAAGTCAATATCGTGTGTCCGGGCACACAGCTTTGGTGGACGGCAATAATGGTATCGAGCAGCTCAGAGAGACGGATATTAATGGCTCGAGCGACAATTTTACAATCGAAGTTAAGGAGAGTAATAGGACGGAGGGAATCAATCGGAGGTCGACCTGTGGATTTCGGGAGGAGGACCAGTTTACCTTCCTGAAAAGGAGCAGGGAGTGAAACTCCCCGCATCACTTCATTTACCGTTGACGTCAAGGTGTCACCAATGAGTGGCCAAAACTGAACAAAAAACTCCTCAGGAATACTGTCTAATCCAGGCGACCTGTGGGACTGAGACCCTGTACCAACATCATATATATCATCCTTGTGAAAGGACACAGACAGGCGTCGTTTAATTGAGGAGTGGCGACGCGATGCAACAAGGATGTAAAGTCGTCGAGAGAATTTCCAGCTGGGATATGGGTATCGTACAGATCAGTAAAAGAGTTGTAAATAAAGTCGTAAATGTCACGGTAAGGAGGTGAACATGCGGCCGTCAGCGGTTGTGAGGGAGGCAAGGCACACAGGTTTCCGGCGCGCCCGTTAACGGACTAGATGGTATAGTGACGTCAGTTCGTCTTCTAAAAGGGAACATGGTTGAGACCTCGTCCGCAGTCCCTCCATTTGAATGCGTTTGAGCTGCAGAAATTTGACATTGATGCGCTTTATATGAGTAACCCGTATGGGAGCATGCGTAGTACTATCTTACAGTTGACGTAAGACTGAGTAGTAAAATTCTTGCGTTCGTCGATCGTCTGCCACCTTCGCAGCTCCAAAACGCATGAGAGACCTACGGATTTGTGGTTTAGCATGCAGTGTCCACCATACCACAATAGACGAGTACCGGTCCATAGTACGAGAACAACGAACCCATACGTCCTCCAGGACGTCACCAAGAGAGGCATCTTACAAATGGGCTATATCGAGTATCCAGGGAGGACGAAACAATTTTACCGGTGCCGCTCGTAAATAAACGTAACGGCTACGTCGCAATGATCAGTAAAATAGGCTGGTATCACATAAACATCCAGAAGTTGCCCACACAAGGAATCGGAAAGGTAAAAGCGATCGAGGTGACTGCTTGACGTGGGAGTAAAGTATGTATCTCGCACAAGGGTAGGATAGCGAGAAACCCACACCTCACGCAGGCGCAAGAAGCGCACCAGGTCGTCGAGTTATTTACTGAAATTAAAATTAGGAGACTGATCCACCGGCAGTAGCACAGTATTGAAGTCCCCACCTAAGATAATCCTTGTCGGTGACTTACGAAGGAGGTAAATGATTTCCTCTTTATAGAAACTTGAACATGCGGTAGTAAGACCTGTGCCAGAACTGGAATAAAAGAGACAGTAAACTGAGATCAAAAATCGTGCACCCGATCCCCCTTCCACTGTCGAGTACTTCGAAATCCATCAACGGAATGCCGTCCGACCCCGGTAACTGAGTGGACAGCGTGACTGAATGTCAATCCCAAGAGCCCGGGTTCGATTCCCGGCTGGATCGGAGAATTTGTCCGCTTAGAGACTGGGTGTGGTGAAGTCCTAATCATCATCATTTCATCCCCATCGAAGCGCAGGTCGCCGAAGTGGCGTCAACTCGGAATACCTGCACCAGGCGAACGGTCTACCCGACGGGATGCCCTAGCCACACGACATTTTTTTTTTTTTTTTTTTTGGACGGAATGCCTTCCCTATAAAACAAGGCAGAGCGCGTAGAAACTTTGGGAGCGACATTAAAAAAGGTTGAGAACCCAGGAATAGAAAACTGGTCGAATAAGACTTCCTGTTAAAAAACAACATCTGCCCCATATTGATATATAAACTATCGCAAAGCGGAGAGCCGAAGCTCAGAACATAATCTGTTAATATTCAGAGTGGTAAATGTGTATGCTTGCATGGAACTTCAACCCAGAAAGAAGAAGAAATAACGGTAGAGATCCCTCAGTTGACGGAACAACACACAAGTAACCATATCAGAATACTCTGGTATTTGCTTTTGACAAGGAATCCCGTCCTGTTCAGCCGACATCCCTGGAAATAGATGACTGCGTTGCACAGGTAATTGGTCTAAATTCTGAAACCGTTCATACCTGGCAACTGGATCGGGAAAAATACTGTGTTTTTGTCAAGTTAATCAGTGCTACGACTGTTGATAAAGTGTTACGAAAGTGGGGCTATGAAGTAGATTTTGTGCATAGAAATGGTTATAAAAGTAAGGTTTCCATCTATAGAGCGGACATTCATTACAAAACCGTTCGTGTCTTGAATCTTGCCATTGAAATTGAAAATGATAAGATTAAGGAAGTTCTTTCCAACTACGGTGACGTTAAATCAATTGCAAATGAAAGATGGTCGCCTCGCTTTAAACTGCAGTGTTTTAACGGCGTCCGCTGTGTAGAGATGGACGTTAAGACGAATATTCCGTCTCACATAACTGTTTGTGGGTATAAGGCACAAATTGTTTATACAGGTCAGGAAGCCACTTGTCATATATGTAACGAAACCGGCAACTTCTGACAGGAATTTCCGCGGCGAACTGTTGTTCTTAAAAGTAATTTGACACAGCGTCAGAAGCTTACCTTAAATGATCTGTTACCAAAGATTAGCCCGGAACAACTGGTTGAAGATATTAACGCAGCGGGCCAAGCTGATGTCTCCCTTCACGATAACAGTCAATTTCCCCCGTTATCAACAAAAGTAAACCCTGTTGCCACTACTCGTGAAACTGAAACGCAACCGAAAAAACGACCTCTGGAAATAACTGATAGTTGTTCAGAGGACGAGCTGTCTTGTCCCACTCCCTCACTTCGCAAGCAAAAACAGTGCGATGAGGTGGCAGAGGAACCTGAAGGCAAAATGCGAATGGAAATGAACAGAAGGATAATACACATACGGTACCAGAAAATGAAGGGGGTGTAAGCAGCATATATTTGCAAGAAACAACAGGTGCAGTAGCCGATTGCAAAGATCAGAATTTATCTGTTAAAAAAAAATTCAGGGAGAGGTTGCAAAACTGCAGTCTCCATTTGTTTCCCTCGATCAGAAAGTGAGTGAAATTAATAAAGAACGAGGAAGTGGTGGCCAAACTGAAATCACGGTCAACACCTCAGGGGAGGCGCCGGCAACCGAAATTGCGAAAGCGTCTACTGCTGCTCCAGAAAAGCTGCGAAGTAAAATACCGACGCAACCAAATGAGAATGTAGCTCGTAACCAAGGGAAGGGAAAATCCGGTAGGGGCGACTCAAGCCCAAAGAATGTTCGGTCCGAAACGGTCGTCGAGGAAAAATCAGAATGTTTACCAGGAAATCAGTCTGCTTGCGTTACAAGAGAAAACATCAGAAGTAGAGAAAAAACGGGACAGTAACCACTAAACTGATTGAAGTATTATTCCATGTTCAGCCTTCCGAGAAAACTGTTACAGCTTAACTGAACCCTGAACCACAGGACACTAAATTAGTTCATCAAAACAACTATATAGTGACAGCACAATGACGCAGTCTTATTGTCACCACTATAAGCATAAGTAAAATCACGACCGGTTTGAAATTATCGGCCCTTAAGGAATTTTTGTACGAATCCGCGACTGATATTGTCCTGTTATAAGAAGTTCTAATTTCGGATTTGGTAATTCCCGGTTTTGTCAGTTACATAAATGTGTCTCCCGAAACAAGTGTTGGAACAGCTATTTTGGTGAGGGAAGGTATTACAGTAAGCGAGGTGGAACGACTGGAACCCGGAAGGGGAATAGGACTAAATATCTATGATGTGACTATCATCAACTTGTACGCCCCTTCAGGATGTTCTCATCGAGCTGACAGGGCACGTTTCTTCAAAGATGACCTGATATACTTGTTAAGGAAATCGCCAAGACAGTTAATACCTGGAGGTGATTTTAATTGTGTTTTAAATCGAAAAGATCAGTTAAATAATTTTAATTTCTCAAGTGAACTAAAACTACTAGTTACTGGTTTAGAATTAAAGGAAATATGGGAAATCAAATACCCCTCCACTGTTGAGTTCACTTACGTCACGGCAACATCACGTAGCAGAACTGATAGACTATATATTTCTAAAAATCTTGAAACTTCCGTGACAAAAGTAGAAACCATTCCTACGTACCTTTCAGACCATTCAAGTGCCTTAGCTTGCTTAAATCTAACAAGACAGCCGGTTCGCCGCTTCAAGAATCAGTGGAATTTGAACACTTCCTTGTTAGTAAATCATGAATTAGACGATCTGATTAAAGAAACATGGGCAATATGCCAGCGAGCCCGTAGTAGAAATACCACTGCTATTGACTGGTGAGTGTTAAAATAGCAAAGCCAAAGTTGAGGAAAGTTCTTATTCAATACAGTGTCCAGAGCGCAAGGGAAATGAAATGCACTATAGAGTATTACTATTCCGTTTTGAGAGATCTATATGATCAAGTCTCAGCAGGTTGCTCACTTCGGATGGCAGACATAAAATAAGTCAAAGCCAAGTTACCTAATATCAAGAGAAGTCCAATGGAATGGTTGAAAATAAAATCGAAGGCAAATTCTGTATCAGAAGATGAAACTACTTCCCTATATCATTTAGTGAAGCATACGAAAAACCGGAGAAGGACTTTTATTGATGAAATTCGAACAAAACACGGTACGATTCTCAGAACCCAGCAGGATATCATGGACGAGATTTATCGCTATTATTGCGAGCTATATTCTGTACATCAAAGTAGAGATGCTTCCTTGGAAGAATTCCTTGACATCCTAGCCCCACAGCTGACAGAAGATGACAAAGAAAATTTTCTCGAGGTTGTCAGTGAAGAAGACGTGTATGAGACACCTCACCACCAAAAAAGTCCCCAGGACCGGATGGTCTGCCAGCAGAGTTTTACATCCGTTACTGGCCAATAGTAGGTGCGAAAATCACGGACATTGTAAATGAGGTTATTCAAGGTAAAATTATTCCGTCTGAGTTTAAGGAGAGTAAAATTTTTCTGGTGCCAAAAAATAATGGAAACAAAGATTTAAATAATTTTCGTCCAATTTCACTGCTGAATTCTGATTATAAATTAATAGCTAGAATAATAAACAAGAGAATTTCATGCCTTACTGATAAAATTATTATTCAACATCTGAACTGTGCGCAATGCAGAACCATTTTTCATAATCCAGCGGGATTCAGAGATATCATTGCAATAACTTCTGTAACAAGCATAAAGTGTGCTTCATTGTTTTTAGAGTTTTATAAAGCGTTCCATGTAGTAAATCATGAATATCTTATACAGACATTGGAGAAAATAGGTTTCAACGATAGGATCATACAGTTGATTAAGAACATAGCAACTGGAATAAATGCTAAAATAGCGGTGAATTGTCAACAATCCAGGCCGATGCAAATACAACGAGGTGTTCCTCAAGGAAGTCCTCTGTCCATGTCGCTCTTCGCCATTTCGCTGGAACCTTTCCTCCGACAAGTCCATGCCAGATTAAAAGGCTTAACATTATCAGGAAATAAAACAGTTATAAGAACCTATGCTGATGATATAGGGGTCATTATAAGGAATAATGACGGTGATTGATTCGTACTGTAGAGCATCTGGTGCCAATGCAAACGAAAAAAAAGTAACATGTTAAATCTCAGAGGTTTTGATAATATCAACGTCGAGTGGGCAAAATTATTCCGACAACATAAAGCACTTGGGATCACCCTGACAGCATGACCTATGAAAATGACGCCTTTAAATTGGAAAGTTGCAACAGATAAAGTGCAAGGAGCCATTGTAGAGAATTTAACTCGATATATGAACCAAGTTCAAAGAACACAGTATATCATCTCATGCACCCTTGCCAATACTTATTATACTGCCCAGCTGTTTCCAATACCGAGAATTATAGCGAGGAGAATAATGTCCAAAATCGCCAACTTTTTGTGGAGAGATGAAGTGTTCAGAGTACCTGCTAAAGTAGCCACTTTAGATCCTAAAAATGGTGGACTAGGATTAACTGATATAACGGATAAAGCCTCTGCTCTTTTTATCAAAAGGTTAATTTAATAAGAGACTCCCGAGAAAGCATAACCAGCCAACTTTTCGAGATCATTAAACCTCCAAGCCTGCTTCCCCCGATTGACGTGCGGAATATCAACAGTCGCTTACAGCACGTGAGGATTTTCTATGTTGAGTTTAGTTATGTCAGTGTTGAACTCAGGCAGTCCCGACACTTAACATCGAGAGCCATAATGCGGGAACGAAAGAAAAGCGAAGGAAGAAACAAAATAGAGCGACAGTTTCCAATCATTGAGTGGACTGAGATTTGGCGAAACATTAGTTCTAATGTGCTCACGTCTAATATAAAAACGTCATGGTACAAGACACTTAACAACATAGTTAGCACCAATAAAATATGGGTCAGGTATTTTCTCTGCCTCGTGATGACTGGGTGTTGTGTGATGTCCTTAGGTTAGTTAGGTTTAAGTAGTTCTAAGTTCTAGGGGACTGATGACCATAGATGTTAAGTCCCATAGTGCTCAGAGCCATTTGAACCATTTGAACCAATGAAGGACTGCACGCAATCGGACTCTGTGAAACAAATTTATGTCAACAATGCCATCTAGTTGACACAGTTATTCATACATATACTTCAAGTGGTCACATGAATAGTTGGAAGTGGATCTGGGAGCAAATAGCTCTGATTACAAGAACATCCCCTGAGTATATATCGCTGTCATTGATACACAGGCATGAAGCACGCTATTTCCCAGAAGCAAAAATAACGCTGTGTACTGGTCGCTGGGAAATTTTTTTAACTAAGGCCTTAACGAATTAGGATCCGATAGCATCATAGAGTTCAAGGTACACATTCTGTGTGAGTTCCACAAAATTAGAAGCTATTCGAATGACAAGAAAAAGTTCGATAACATGTTAAAAATTATATTTGAAAGAATGGACATTGGTTAATATAAAAAAGGAGACTGTGTTGACAGTGATGTATTGTAGTTACCTTAAGAATACTATTTAAGATTTTACAGTATATTTATGATGTGTGCTTTTTCTACTTCAGGGAGTAGTTTTTGCAATTTATAACCTAATGTACAGAACTTATACGACATTGAGATTGTGTGTCTAATAGTGTCAAAACACAAAACATTAAAGGTGCATTATTGGCTTATACTAGAAATTTAAAATAGAGAGATTTTATAGAAATGTCCTTATCGATTGGTTAAAACCATAAGATTCTATCTGATAAATGTAATATTCAATGGCTGGCATATTGCCCCATTCATTTTTGCACTGTGATGTGTAAGTCAGTTTCGCAGTGAAAGACTGATTATATAGATCTGATCCAGTGGTAGACTGATTATATAGATCTGATCACTTCACATACTTAAGATTCAATTAATGTCCAGAAAGTGTAGTTGGAAGGCTAGTCAACTTTATTATATATCTCCTTTCCGCCATTCTCAAGTATTTCAGAAATTGTCTAATATAATTATTAAATTGTTTTATATTTAAAATTATCCCACCAACTTGCTGATATCCATCATAAAGAAATTATGCTTTTGTAAAGATTGCAGCTCATGTAATTCAAAGTGCAGATTTTACTTCTTCAGGTTGAAGTTTGAATGTCTTTAAAAAAATGTTTGTTGATGTTTAACTTAATTATATCTGGTAATTAGTCAGTAACACAATCTTCTGTTGTCTTTCCTTAACGTCAGCGTAATTGAAATGATCAAACCGTTTTGTTCAAATAACTTCATGTATGTATAACTTAGTATGTATTTGGAATGTGTAACATTGTTTTTTTTAATAAATATTTTTATATAAAAAACAAAAAAGCAGGGTAGCTCAGTGTGTTCGGTCAGATTGTTAGCTACCCTCTGTAATAAAGAAATTGAGTGAACGGATCAACGAACAACCTGAATGGGTGTCATGAGACGTCCGCACCGAACATATACAACGAACAGAATAGAACAAAATGATATCAACAAAGAATGAAAAGAAAAACGGTTAAGGCCTTCAGTCATGGACTGTGCGGCTGTTCCGGCGGTGGTTCGAGTCCTCCCTCTGGCATGGGTGTGGGTGTTTGTCCTTAGGATAATTTAGGTTAAGTAGTGTGTAAGCTTAGGGACTGATGAACTTAGCAGTTAAGTCCCGTAAGACTTCACCCACATTTTTTGAACTAGTGGTTAAAATTTCCTTTCTTTTTGTTCCGTGACGTTTCCCCTTTAGTCAATAATATGTTGTTCCAATTTGACGTCATTCTGTGTAGTGGTTCTCTTCCTACAGCATTTTGCAAGTCGACCTTTAATTATGAACACCCTGCATATGAAAAGATGCGGCACCGACAAGGCTTTTTATAGATGTAATTCTACAAATATTTAATACCTTTCATACTATTATCTGCACAAACGAGATCGATCACTCAAACTGCAGCTGTCAGTGACGGACGTTGTTAAACACCATATCCGACATTTAGATCATAAAATTTATATTTCTGTTGTATTTTTCAATCTAATGTTTATAAATTTCCATAGTTTCACCCATAACTTTAAAACTATTACAGATATCATAATTGTGATTGTATGCAGCTGGTGGGTCAATCGGATTTTGAACACTATTTATGTACCAAAACTGTGAATGAGGCTAGTGAAACTACAGACTCATGAAGTGATGCAGATACAGGATTTTCCGTGGATGCGTGCACTGAGTCCGTAAAGGGGCGGCGACCATCTTGCGAAAGGACAGTGTTCAGCGCGATTTGGTTGAGGCCACATCTGTACTGGTCTGAGAGATTTTCCTGCTGCGCACGTTTTCGAGAGAATATTTTGCACCGTCACTACTCGCGACAGAATTGTTGTGAGTTCACTAATCACTATACTGGTTGTTCAAGATGGTTCTTCAGTTCGCTCAGTTAATTCACTTAATTAATTCACCACACATTCACTTAACACTGTAGTTTCTTTTACCAATCTGTGAATTTATGTTTAAGCATTTAAGGGCAATGAACTTTTATAAGTTATCATTTACGCACTGCAGTTGCAGCTCATTATTGTACATGCGCCTTTGTACAGCCTTGTATGCTTTTGATGATGACTGATTAATTATAAGAGAGATTAACATGTTTATTTACATTGCTTCAAAAGTTCACCAAAGAGAAGCGAAATGGAAATATCTTGCACATGTAGACAACAAGATCCATCATCATTCGTTTTCGTCTATTCCCTTTAATATTACAAGCTTTAAGTCACACTCTTAATGGTTAAAATGGCTCTGAGCACTATGGGACTTAATATCTGAGGTCATCAGTCCCCTAGACTTAGAACTACTTAAACCTATCTAACCTAAGGACATGAAACACATCCACGCCCGAGGCAGGAACCTGCGACCGTAGCAGCAGCGCGGTTCCGCACTGAAGCTGCTAGAACCGCTCGGGCACAGCGGCCGGCTTGCACTCTTAACGCCACATGATCAGTTCATTATCTTAAAGTGTCGTCTCTACAACTAACACTTCAATATATACTAAGTTGTAGCCAATTTTTCGAGAAATCAATGAATTTTTCTCTGACTTTTTGAGTTGTCTTGACATTACTGATGTTTTTTTTTTTTTCGATTTCACGTGTTACGACATGGCCCAAGGCATCGTTACTGACATTTTATGGTAGTATAAACTGCAGTTTGCAGAATGGTAAAGGGAAAACTTGATTAGTGATCAATAAATCTCTTAATGTTACATATGCCGTTTGGAAATTTGGACACCATTGAATATTCTCTCCATTCCTTAATAATTTTAAAAGGAATTTTTTTACATAAATTAGCTAAGCTAGAAAATGACTGAAAATCTTTCTCTATGGCGGGTGTAAATTCTCATTTCTTCAGGCAGTCACAGACTGCTGCGTATGCCACCCTGGCCAATAATTTGGCCCAAGTAGTGGACTTTCTGTTATACAAAATAGCACTTTTTCGAGCTGTGTGTTAGTCGTGCTGCATGTAAATGTGTTACGTGTTCTTTGTTATCGTTGGAGAACACACTGACGTAGTCCAAATATATCTTGATTTTAACTCTGATAATAACTACAGAAACCAGATGGCAGTTATAAGAGTCGAGGGGCATGAAAGGGAAACAGTGGTTGGGAAAGGAGTAAGACAGGGCTGTAGCCTCTCCCCGATGTTATTCAATCTGTATATTGAGCAAGCAGTAAAGGAAACAAAAGAAAAATTCGGAGTAGGTATTAAAGTCCATGGAGAAGAAATAAAAACGTTGAGGTTCGCCGATGACATTGTAATTCTGTCAGAGACAGCACAGGACCAGGAAGAGCAGCTGAACGGAAAGGACAGTGTCTTGAAAGGAGGATATAAGATGAACATCAACAAAAGCAAAACGAGGATAATGGAATGTAGTCAAATTAAGTCGGGTGATGCTGAGGGAATTAGATTAGGAAATGAGACACTTAAAGTAGTAAAGGAGTTTTGCTATTTAGGGAGTAAAATAACCGATGATGGTCGAAGTAGAGACGATATAAAATGTAGACTGGCAATGGCAAGGAAAGCGTTTCTCAAGAAGAGGAATTTGTTAACATCGAGTATAGATTTAAGTGTCAGGAAGTCGATTCTGAAAGTATTTGTATGGAGTGTACCCATGTATGGAAGTGAAACATGGACGATAACTAGTTTGGACAAGAAGAGAATAGAAGCTTTCGAAATGTGGTGCTACAGAAGAATGCTGAAGATAAGGTGGGTAGATCACGTAACTAATGAGGTGGTATTGAATGGGATTGGGGAGAAGAGAAGTTTGTGGCACAACTTGACTAGAAGATTGGATCGGTTGGTAGGACATGTTTTGAGGCATCAAGGGATCACAAATTTAGCATTGGAGGGCAGTGTGGAGGGTAAAAATCGTAGAGGGAGACCAAGAGATGAATACACTAAGCAGATTCAGAAGGATGTAGGTTACAGTAGATACTGGGAGATGAAGAAGCTTGCACAGGATAGAGTAGCATGGAGAGCTGCATCAAACCAGTCTCAGGACTGAAGACCACAACAACAACAATAACTACATCAGAATCCATACTCCGCAAGCCACCATACAGTGTGTGACGGAGGATACATTACAGTGAATCGCTACTCCTAATTTCCTTTCCTGTTCCACTGACAGAGCGAGGGAAATACTTCTGTCTTCCATTTGACTTCAGGAAGCGTCTCCGTAGTGCTAAGATGCTAAGCAAACCTACATGTGAGAAATGTAGCAGCCGGCCTCTTAACTGCTTCTACATCTCCTGTTGATCCGTAACAGCCGATTTTCACAAGCATTGCAAAGTTTCTGGCACGCTTTTGAATCCAAATGGCATATGGCGGTACTGAGAATAAAGTTTCTGGCACGGGCATGAATCCAAGTGGCATATGGCAGTACTAATACTGACCAGAAATAACTGTGATTTGTTTTTTGCTCGATATTATGGTACTTCTTGTGTCTTATGATAACCACTTCGTAGGTCTGAACTAAAATACAACATCGGCCTACACTATCTAAGGTCTCTGATTTATTGGGCATGGGATAGGTGTCTGTGACCATCCATTGCTTCAAATACTGGTAGTCACAACAAAACCTCTACACTTTACTGCCATCTAATGGTTTTATCAGTACGATTACGATAGGTGTTCCCCAATGCATAGTTCTCTCTTCAACGATCTCAAACGATATCGTCACAAATCTGATTACTTATAAACTCTTCCATTAAAGACTATAAATGGTGCAGTACTTGGTAAGGTCTCATATAAATCGACGGTTCATTTCCCGCTGGAATATTAGAATAGCAGACAGTAATCCAATAAGTCAACGTACTCTTCCAAAAAATTTTCCATGTCCTCCAGATTATGACGTTCTGAACGTGATGCCTGCCACCGCACCACAGCTAAGCTGACAGACTGTCCCGGCATCATATAAAATTATGCATCTTCTTTATTAAATTCACCCCGCCCAGTGCTTCTAAGCTGGTTACAGGAGTGCCACATGGTCGCTTTACTGCTTGGAACTAAAGTTATCTGTGCTAATGGGCATAACACAGCCTCCATTGAATTAAACATTGCGTTTGATCCAACTCTTCCTTTCCTGGCAAGTGGTCAAACAGACAGAAAGATATAACCGGCAAATCAGCTTCTAAACCCATCCAAAGCAGCTTCCCTGTACTTTTGGGTATTATATTCCGCACGTTGAGTCTAAGAGACTGTTTAGTCAGCTTCTCTGATACGTCACGTGTGCCTTGCGGCAGTAAAATAAAGGCAGAATGACTTGACATCCAGCTGCACTACTTGCTGTCGTAGATCGACTTTGGCGTGATTTGCAATCTAACAATTTAAACCAACTACCATTTTGTAGCTAATGTCAGATACAGGGAGTACTTCCACACCCTCTCGTAAGTTACTCCCCCCGCCCCATTCTAAACTTCAGCATTGCCGAACCAAATGAATGAACACTACCCTCACCTAAGTCGCTGAAACCTGTGTACAAATGTGAAATGCATTCTGAAGTTTTTTTAGGCAAGGAAGGATTGATAAGGTAAGTAAATCAACGAAGAACAATAAGAAGGTAAGCAAATAAAATGAATTAGTAAGGAAT
Organism: Schistocerca cancellata; assembly: GCF_023864275.1. Classification (NCBI taxonomy): domain Eukaryota; kingdom Metazoa; phylum Arthropoda; class Insecta; order Orthoptera; family Acrididae; genus Schistocerca; species Schistocerca cancellata. Next base: position 405,473,747 of record NC_064633.1, on the reverse strand, counting down.
CCAAACCTCGCTGTATGAAATCAGCTCCGAGTAAGACTCATTCGAATTCTTCTTGAAGGACCACAGATAGCCGTGCGGGGTAGCCTCGCGGTCTAAGGGGCGCGTTGCCACTGTTTGTGTGACTCCCCCCGACGGAGGTTCGAGTCCTCTCTCGGGCATGGGTGTGTGTGTGTTGTCCTTAACGTAAGTTAGTTTGAGATAGATTAAGTAGTGTGTAAGCCTAGGTAACTATGACCTCAGCAATTTGATCCCACATGAACTTACTACCACCACAAACAGCCGTCCCCGAGTCGCCTGTTTACAGCGCGGTGCGGGATGAAATGCATGCAGGGATAGTTACGTTATCCTCGTCACCTGTTCCTCATAGCATAATTTTGATCTTCGAAGAGATTTTCAGCAGTTGCCTTACTAAAGTCACTTAAAAGGATTGTAGTCCATCATTAGTCTGTTTAGAACCTCGAGCGTAGTTTCAGTCAAGTTCTATCGTATATTCGCGTACTAAGACTTCTCCTTAAGTATTAAGTAACTTGTACGATGTACAATATCTTATTTGCAGTAAATCGTGTTTTTGTTCATGTAGTAAGATCTAGTTGTTACATAATATTTCGATTGCACGTTATTATTAACGGAGAATGAAGGGCCTATATTTGAGACACTGTCACAGACGACGGCAAGTGGGAAGTGATCGACGCTGTGTTTCGATTTTGACACTGTTGCAAGACAGATGTATTTTCGGTGCACAAAAGAAGTAGACGTCTTTTTCTCGGCACATCGAAGTATATAAGCTGCCACTGCCGAGCGATGTTTGGAGCTGAATTCGAACTGACTACGCTTGATATCGAAGAACTATATCAGGAAAACGAATCATGAGGTAGTGCACTGGAAGGAATCGAAATCTGTGAATCTGAAATTGGTCGTACCATTTTGGAAGCACCCACGACACTGTCTAGCAGTGAATATGAAACAGTCACTAAGCGCTCTGACTACCGGATTATAACCTTTGAAATGAACGTAAAATTAGTAATGTCAGTCAAGAAGCACCGAAACTGGAACTTGCGAACATTGGAAACGAACGGATCATCAATAGCCCTGAAAAAAAAGAAAAAAAATGAAAATGTGGGAAAGTGGTACATTTGGAGGGGGACAAGACACGACCAATCACAGTCGATAAAAACGATGGTAAGTCAGTTATTATCCGCAAAGTAGTTACAGAATTTTATTCTAAACTTAAAAGAACATCATTTTTCGACGTTGTCTCCTTGCGTTTCAACGTTCTTGGTCCATCGTTGTACAAGCTTCCTGATGCCCTCATAAAATACGGTCCTCGGTTGAGCTGCGAACCAGGAATGCACCGCATCTTTCACTGCTTCATCCGAGGCAGATCGACGGCACCTTAATGCCTGTTTGAGTTGACCAAACACGTGATAGTCAGAAGGGGCAAGATCGGGACTATATGGAGGATGATCCAGTACTTCAAATTTGAGTTTGGGAGCGTTTCAGCAGCGTGGGCAGCAGTATGCGGACGGGTATTGTCGTGCTATAACACAACTCTTTTGACAGATGTCCTCGGCGTTTACTTCGAATTGCAAGTTTTAGCCTGGCAGTAAGCATCTCACTGTAACGTTTTTTTTGGTCATCAGTCTACTGACTGGTTTGATGCGGCCCGCCACAAATTCCTTTCCTGTGCTAACCTCTTCATCTCAGAGTAGCACTTGCAACCTACGTCCTCAATTATTTGCTTGACGTATTCCAATCTCTGTCTTCCTCTACAGTTTTTGCCCTCTACAGCTCCCTCTAGTACCATGGAAGTCATTCCCTCATGTCTCAGCAGATGTCCTATCATCCTGTCCCTTCTCCTTATCAGTGTTTTCCAGATATTCCTTTCCTCTCCGATTCTGCGTAGAACCTCCTCCTTCCTTACCTTATAGCACCACATCTCAAATGCTTCGATTCTCTTCTGTTCCGGTTTTCCCACAGCCCATGTTTCACTACCATACAATGCTGTACTCCAGACGTACATCGTCAGAAATTTCTTCCTCAAATTAAGGCCGGTATTTGATATTAGTAGACTTCTCTTGGCCAGAAATGCCTTTTCTGCCATAGCGAGTCTGCTTTTGATGTCCTCCTTGCTTCGTCCGTCATTGGTTATTTTACTGCCTAGGTAGCAGAATTCCTTAACTTCATTGACTTCGTGACCATCAATCCTGACAAGTTTCTCGCTGTTCTCATTTCTACTACTTCTCATTACCTTCGTCTTTCTCCGATTTACTCTCAGACAATACTGTGTACTCATTAGACTGTTCATACCGTTCAGCAGATCATTTAATTCTTTTTCACTTTCACTCAGCATAGCAATGTCATCAGCGAATCGTATCATTGATATCCTTTCACCTTGTATTTCAATTCTACTCCTGAACCTTTCTTTTACTTCCATCATTGCTTCCTCGATGTACAAATTGAAGAGTAGGGGCGAAAGGCTACAGCCTTGTCTTACACCCTTCTTAATACGAGCACTTCGTTCTTGGTCGTCCACTCATATTATTCCCTCTTCGTTGTTGTACATATTGAATATGACCCGTCTCTCCCTATAGCTTACCCCTACTTTTTTCAGAATCTCGAACAGCTTGCACCATTTTATATTGTCGAACGCATTTTCCAGCTCGACAAATCCTATGAATGTGTCTTGATTTTTCTTTAGCCTTGCTTCCATTATAAGCCGTAACGTCAGAATTGCCTCTCTCGTCCCTTTAATTTTCCTAAAGCCAAACTGATCGTCACCTAGCGCATTCTCAATTTTCTTTTCAATTCTTCTGTATATTATTCTTGTAAGCAGCTTCGATGCATGAGCTGTTAAGCTGATTGTGCGATAATTCTCGCACTTGTCAGCTCTTGCCGTCTTTGGAATTGTGTGGATGATGCTTTTCCGAAAGTCAGGTGGTATATCGCCAGACTCATATATTCTACACACCAACGTGAATAGTCGTTTTGTTGCCACTTCCCCCAGTGATTTTAGAAATTCTGATGGAATGTTATCTATCCCTTCTGCCTTATTTGACCGTAAGTCCTCCAAAGCTCTTTTAAATTCCGATTCTAATACTGGATCCCCTATCTCTTCTAAATCGACTCCTGTTTCTTCTTCTATCACATCAGACAAATCTTCACCCTCATAGAGGCTTTCAATGTATTCTTTCCACCTATCTGCTCTCTCCTCTGCATTTAACAGTGGAATTCCCGTTGCACGCTTAATGTTACCACCGTTGCTTCTAATGTCAACAAAGGTTGTTTTGACTTTCCTGTATGCTGAGTCTGTCCTTCCGACAATCATATCTTTCTCGATGTCTTCACATTTTTCCTGCAGCCATTTCGTCTTAGCTTCCCTGCACCTCCTATTAACACTCCTGGAAATGGAAAAAAGAACACATTGACACCGGTGTGTCAGACCCACCACACTTGCTCCGGACACTGCGAGAGGGCTGTACAAGCAATGATCACACGCACGGCACAGCGGACACACCAGGAACCGCAGTGTTGGCCGTCGATTGGCGCTAGCTGCGCAGCATTTGTGCACCGCCGCCGTCAGTGTCAGCCAGTTTGCCGTGGCATACGGAGCTCCATCGTAGTCTTTAACACTGGTAGCATGCCGCGACAGCGTGGACGTGAATCGTATGTGCAGTTGACGGACTTTGAGCGAGGGCGTATAGTGGGCATGCGGGAGGCCGGGTGGACGTACCGCCGAATTGCTCAACACGTGGGGCGTGAGGTCTCCACAGTACATCGATGTTGTCGCCAGTGGTCGGCGGAAGGTGCACGTGCCCGTCGACCTGGGACCGGACCGCAGCGACACACGGATGCACGCCAAGACCGTAGGATCCTACGCAGTGCCGTAGGGAACCGCACCGCCACTTCCCAGCAAATTAGGGACACTGTTGCTCCTGGGGTATCGGCGAGGACCATTCGCAACCGTCTCCATGAAGCTGGGCTACGGTCCCGCACACCGTTAGGCCGTCTTCCGCTCACGCCCCAACATCGTGCAGCCCGCCTCCAGTGGTGTCGCGACAGGCGTGAATGGAGGGACGAATGGAGACGTGTCGTCTTCAGCGATGAGAGTCGCTTCTGCCTTGGTGCCAATGATGGTCGTATGCGTGTTTGGCGCCGTGCAGGTGAGCGCCACAATCAGGACTGCATACGACCGAGGCACACAGGGCCAACACCCGGCATCATGGTGTGGGGAGCGATCTCCTACACTGGCCGTACACCACTGGTGATCGTCGAGGGGACACTGAATAGTGCCCGGTACATCCAAACCGTCATCGAACCCATCGTTCTACCAGTCCTAGACCGGCAAGGGAACTTGCTGTTCCAACAGGACAATGCACGTCCGCATGTATCCCGTGCCACCCAACGTGCTCTAGAAGGTGTAAGTCAACTACCCTGGCCAGCAAGTTCTCCGGATCTGTCCCCCATTGAGCATGTTTGGGACTGGATGAAGCGTCGTCTCACGCGGTCTGCACATCCAGCACGAACGCTGGTCCAACTGAGGCGCCAGGTGGAAATGGCATGGTAAGCCGTTCCACAGGACTACATCCAGCATCTCTACGATCGTCTCCATGGGAGAATAGCAGCCTGCATTGCTGCGAAAGGTGGATATACACTGTACTAGTGCCGACATTGTGCATGCTCTGTTGCCTGTGTCTATGTGCCTGTGGTTCTGTCAGTGTGATCATGTGATGTATCTGACCCCAGGAATGTGTCAATAAAGTTTCCCCTTCCTGGGACAATGAATTCACGGTGTTCTTATTTCAATTTCCAGGAGTTTATTTCATTCCTCAGCGACTTGTATTTCTGTATTCCTGATTTTCCCGAAACATGTTTGTACTCCCTCCTTTCATCAATCAACTGAAGTATTTCATCTGTTACCCATGGTTTCTTCGCAGCTTCCTTCGTTGTACCTATGTTTTTCTTACCAACTTCAGTTATGGCCCTTTTTAGAGATGTCCATTCCTCTTCAACTGTACTGCCTACTGCGCTATTCCTTATTGCTGTATCTATAGCGTTAGAGAACTTCAAACTTATCTCGTCATTCCTTAGTACTTCCGTATCCCACTTCTTTGCGTATTGATTCTTCCTGACTAAAGTCTTGAACTTCAGTCTACTCTTCATCACTACTATATTGTGATCTGAGTATATATCTGCTCCTGGGTACGCCTTACAATCCAGTATCTGATTTCGGAATCTTTGCCTGTCCATGATGTAATCTAATTGAAATCTTCCCGTATCTCCCGGCCTTTTCCAAGTGTACCTCCTCCTCTTATGATTCTTGAACAGGGTATTCGCTATTACTAGCTTAAACTTGTTACAGAACTCAATTAGTCTTTCTCCTCTTCCATTCCTTGTCCCAAGCCCATATTCTTCTGTAACCATTTCTTCTACTCCTTCCCCTACAACTGCCTTCCAGTCGCCCATGACTATTAGATTTTCGTCCCCCTTTACATACTGCATTGCCCTTTCAATATCCTCACACACTTTCTCTATCTGTTCATCTTCAGCTTGCGACGTCGGCATGTATACCTGAACTATCGTTGTCGGTGTTGGTCTGCTGTCGATTCTGATTAGAACAACCCGGTCACTGAACTGTTCACAGTATCACACCCTCTACCCTACCCTCCTATTCATAACGAATCCTACACCTGTTATACGATTTCTGCTGCTGTTGATATTACCCGATACTCATCTGACCATAAATCTTTGTCTTCCTTCCACTTCACTTCACTGACCCCTACTATATCTAGTTTGAGCCTTTGCATTTCCCTTTTCAGATTTTCTAGTTTCCCTACCACGTTCAAGCTTCTGACATTCCACGCCCCGACTCGTAGAATGTTATCCTTTCGTTGATTATTCAATCTTTTTCTCATGGTAACCTCCCACTTGGCAGTCCCCTCCCAGAGACCCGAATGGGGGACTATTCCGGAATCTTTGGCCAATGGAGAGATCATCATGACACTTCTTTAAATACAGGCCACATGCCCTGTGGATATACGTTACGTGTCTTTAATGCAGTGGTTTCCATTGCCTTCTGTATCCTTAAGTCGTTGATCATTGCTGATCCTTCCGCCTTTAGGGGCAACTGCCCACCCCTAGGACAAGAGAGTGCCCTGAATCTCTATCCGCTCCTCTTTGACAAGGCCGTTGGCAGAATGAGGCTGACTTCTTATGCCGGAAGTCTTCGGCTGCCAATGCTGATTATTGATCAAAATTTAGACAGTGGCGGGGATCGAACCCGGGACCGAAGACGTTTTGATTATGAATCAAAGACGCTACCCCTAGACCACGGGTGTAACATACACTGTTTATTGTTGTGCCCCTTTCCCCATAACGTTCCAGATTGGACCTCGTGCGTCCCAAAAAACCGCAAGCATCAGTTCTGCGGACGGTTGTGTCTTGAACTTTTTCTTCCACGGTGAATTTGGATATTTCCATTCCATACTCTGTCGTTTACTCTCAGGGTCGTAATGATGGACCCGTGTTTCGTCATCAGTAAAGATCCTGTCTAAGAAGTCGTCCCCTTCGTTACCATAGCGATCCTAACATTTCTTTCGTGTTTGTTTATGCAACTGTCTGTTGTGAATGATTTCGCAGGCAGAAGCATGACTAGTTTGCTGACAACGTGCTGCCACTTCATCGATAGTTAATCGTATGTCTAAAATAATGATTTTACGTGAACGCTCAGTGGTTTCTTCATTTGTGGAGACAAAAGGACGTCCAGCTTCTTCATCGTGCGTAACACTTGTGTGATCATTTCAGAATTTTTCAGTCCATTCGGTGACACTCCGTTGTATCAAAACACTGTTCCCGTACTGTACCGAAAGTCTCCGATGAATTTCGGCCCTGGATACGCCTTCCGACCACATAAAGCGGATCACTGAACGTAGCTATTCTTTGGTGCAAATAGACAGCGGAGCAGCCGCGATTAACAGCACGGCAGCGATAACGAAACTAACCTAGCGGCTTGAAAATTGCAAAGATACAACAACAAATAAACAAAGCATGCGTCATCAATTTAAAACCACAGTACTGTCAAAATTAACAACAATATAACTAAATTGCGGATAATAATTGACTTACCCTCGTAGACTGACATTCGATCGATTTGTAGATTGTCATCGTCGTAACGAGAAAGTGACCACGAGAAGAGTACTAGGTTGCAAGTGCAGTCAGTGCTTCAGAATACGACCAACGCAGATTTTACGTTCGCTGCAAAATTACTGTGTGCAATGGGTTTCATATAGGTATACAAAACTCGTCAACGGAAAGTCCCGAAAAGTGCGACAAAATCAGTGCGTACGAATGGCAGAGAGTGGGAAATGAGATTATCAACAGCGCACAGCGTCATGCACAAGAGGCTACGGCAATATCCCTACAAGGTGCATGTGCTTAAGGCATTAAAGCCTGCGGACAAACAGCAGAGCTAACAGTCTGCAGTGAATATCCTACGCAAGATTAACGCAAACAATAATTTTTTGGAAAATATTTGTTGCTCCGGAGAGAAAGTGTGTTATGTATACGGCAAACTAAAATGAAATGAAATGAAAGGTAGACAACACAACACCCAGTGAAACTTCCCCTTAGAAAAATTAATGAATTACTGTGCTGATAAACCTCTTACGTTATTTCATTTTCATACAGCTGAGCATAACTGAACGTACTCAGACATTTCTCTCTTTACTTATTGTGATCATCACTAAACTGACACACAATATTTTTAGCTCAACGCAGTCTGACTTTCAACAATCCCTACAAAAGAATGGCCTTGACTAACAATAACCTATAAACTATCATGAATCACTTACCTCACAAAATTCTTCGTTACTCGAACTACTGAAATACAGCGAGCACCAATACTGCCAGCTAAATAAAAGATTCCAACTACTGAAGGCACTAACTACTGATAGGCATAATCAGCAAATGAAAGATTTTGATAGAGAACAAACAGTGTATTTACCTTAATAGTGTTCAAAAGTCATCATATATATATCAGTTCGTGATATCCAATATTACAAATTTACTCCTTCTGATGGACACGCGTCGATATCGTCCGCTCTCAAAATTCTGCCATTTCTCTCCCTACATCCGCCACTGCTGGCGGCTCACCTCCAACTGCGCAACGCTATGCGCTGTTCACATCCAACAGCCCAACACTACAATGGTGAATATTCGAACAATGCCAACCAGCCACAGGCTGCACACAGCACAGCCAGTGATTTTCATACAGAGCGCTAGGTGACGTTACCAACATCAAAACCTAAACAGCCTACTTACACCAGTCCCCAAGTGGCAAAAATCACCGACTCAGCCAGGAATCGAATCTGGACCTCCCGCATGGCATCGTGACATGCCGACCACTCAGCTATGCAGGCGGTCACCTGGCAAACTGAATTGTCATAACGTAAGTGTATGGGGTTAACAGTACCCTCATACTACACTTGGAATGGAAAGAAATAGTCCCAGGGTCAGTGTTAGGAGCGGATTGATGCACAGTTGCATCATCGGTCCATTCTTTTTCATCGAGTCTGCCGTCATCGCTGCTGTCTTCTTGAACATGTAATAAAAGTCTGCTTTTGGAACGCCTGCAGACTGATGTCATACCCCAGAAGAAAGGGACACCACTCACTGATCCGTCGATTTCTACATGAAAAGTCCCCTTAGGTGAACTGAAGAAGATAATCTAATTCGATGGGTAAAACTATCCTCTAACCGCACACCAGTAGAATCTTTCCTGTGGGGCTTTGTAAAAGATCTGGTGTACCAACCCGAGGTTAGAGACCTACAGGACATGAAAGCTAGTATTCGCAATGAAATTCAACATGTCACCAAGAAGATCTTGAATCGTACATAGAGAGAAATGGAATTCGTACTAGACAGTGTCCATACCACTAAGGGTAAAGGCATTGATGTGTGTTAGTGACAAAACAAACATTATGAGCTGCGTTACCACATGTTGAAAACCGTTTGTTAATATCTAGTGTAGTTTTAAAGGTAATGAAGTCTTGAGTTGTAAAGATAATTGATGGACACACTATACATTTCACAGATGGAGATGGGAAATATCGAATGCATACTATAATTGAAAGCACTTTTCAGCAAGCTGACATTATTTTTACCGCTTTCAACCGTGATTTTGTGATTAGCACTGACCACACCTAAAGTGAGTCCCTGAAACACGTTCTGTGCACGTTATCGCATAAGGTAGAAAAACGAAACCTTGTTACACTCGGTAGTGTGCACAAAGTAGTGCATAAGTACACACCGTAGAAAATTTTTGCCTAACGATTTCCTGTGTTTACAAGGAACTAACGAAAATTTGGCACTCAGGTTGTAGAGGTGGTCAGTGGCTTACCCAATTCATTCAAACTGTTGACATCACTTGATCCAAATCCGGGAAATTGAAAATTTCTGTTTATGTCATCGGTTTCGCCCTATGTCTCTCCGATAAGTTTGGCGGCGAAACCGGATGGACAGGGGCACCGATCAGTTGTAGATTATCCGAATTTGTGCCACTACGTGACCTACGCAATATCTTTGCTAGGTTTTCCAGCGCCTAGTATTTCTCCATTCTCGATCTTAACCATTACCGCTGGCCAAAGAATCTAATCATTCAGACTGGAATTTATTCCCACATGGTCTTCCCACTGGAGTAGCCATTCCATGCCCTTTGTTGAATTCTGTATAGGGGGACCTTGGGTATAAGAGGGTCTAAAACTATCTCAGTGATATTGTCACTTGTATAGTGGTACATTTGGGAAACTTCTTTTGCATAATGGACAAGTCACTGAACGACTGAAGGAAGCCTGACTCACCGTTAAAGCTTCCAAGGTTAGGTTAGCACCGAAAGAATATAGTTTTAATAGATGGGGTGCGGACTGATCAGTTGTAGACCGTAACAGTACACCAGTTTCCCATTTTTATAGGTGCAAGAGATTTAGCTAAGTAAGTCAGTAGAAATTTGTGCCGAATTTTGCGCAAAAGGCCGAACTTTTTCATCAATTGAGGTGCTTAGGGGAACCGTTTGTTTGGGGAAAATCCCAGCAGCCTTCATATGATGCTTTGAAAACAATTTTAGCTACAGCTTTAACCTTGGGAGGCCGTAACTTTGACAATCAATTTATATTATAAACTAATGCATGAAGTGCGAAAGGGAACACATAAAGTACACATCAAGGACCTTATCTGTGGAGGGAAGAAGGTATTCAATTTAGGAACTAGAAGCGCTGGAATTTCTGTTTGGTTTCGAGAGATTTAAGTTTTATTTGGAGCATAGGTCGTTCCTTTCGGAAACAGATAACCAGGTGACCCTGAAAAACGGGTAGAGTAGCAAAGTGGGTGGTTTGCACATCTGCGTTCCGTTTTGACGTCCTGCATAACCTGTTCGCTGGGGGCACTAATACTGGCCGTCTTGCAGTACTTCCATCAGAAGTTGAGAGGGGTTAATTTAGGGATATTTAAGACAACAGTGTAGATTAAGCAGTATTTGATCTGGTCAGCCTTAAATAGAAGCCAGTACCAGGAGTGCCTTAAGGCGAAACGAAATCCCAGTTCTTAGAGAGAGGAATGAAATTCGCATTGAGCACAACACCTCATTGATTATTTAGTCCCTCTCCCGCATGCTAAGCATAGGAACAGGTACTTTCTGATTATGGTGGGCGCGTTCTCCGTGATCGTGTGGCTACTTCCTAGTAAATCAGGCACTACGAAGATTACAATCCAGTATTTATCACTGGTTTTCTCAATTTCTGGTGCTCCTAGGATGCTGATGAATAATAGCGGCCTTCTTATCTAGGAGTTACGGGAATATTTCTGCTTTGGCAATGCTATGCGCCGTGTAACTAGCACACCGCATCATCCCCAGGCTTCATTTCAGAACGCGTCAATCGTAATTTGAAGTCCGCATTGATACTTACATTCCAGTGTGGAGATACGGTGAGAACAGTTGATATGATGCCTTAATTGTGCGATGAACACCGCACACCGCGAAGCTCACAAGTCAACTCCTTCCAGTCTTCATCTTTCCTGTTAACTCACCACTATCCAGTGTGTGGTCAATTAATGCTAATCCTTCAAAGGAAAACTGGAGATGATTAAGAGCAATTAGGAAACTGAGAGAAACAACTTCTTGAGAGGACACAGAGAGGAGACTACTTGATGTAACGGACGTAGGCGTTCCATCACACTGTGTGTTTGCTGATTTGGTTTATTTTTTAAAAAATTGGGAGCGGAGTAAGGGCCCCTACGAGATTACGTCTAGAATGTTGCACCATTATTTTAATCCCTACGGGATGAGCTATGTACTTTCTCCAGTCACATTCCCGGTCCAGGACAATTCGAGTGATAAGGTCGTTGGTGTACACATCACCCAGCTGCCAGCTGTAAACAACCGGGGCACCGAGGAACAGACGAAGCCAGGTTCCCCTACATTCTCTCCAGTTTCTGTTCAAGGGAGGGAGGACTGAGCCGGGCGCCAGTGAGCTTTGCCTCCAACCGTCTTATGGAACGTGGTGCGCCTTGCTGCCTTTTCGCTTGGTGGATCGTGGTCTTTAGTTCCCCCACCCTCGTAGGATAGCGAGGGCATAGGGCTATTTAGGTGCGTGGACAGCGGCGGCAGGTATCATCGGGCTGTAGAGGGTCACGTGACCAATGTTGCGGCGACAGTTAAGACCGCGAATTTACTGCTGGTACCGGTACAGTCGGCCCACCATGTGCATGTGAAGTAAAGGGCGGCACCTGTGGGTATAAGTTGTTATGGTAGCAAGGTCAGGTACAAAAGAAAATAGTGTGGCCAATCACAGAGAGGAACTTAATGCCACAGCATGGAAAACTAATGTAGTACCAGTACAACCTAAAATTACCTTAAAATTTAAATATGTTTCTACAAGTCTAATCTTAGATAAATGTAACCATAGTTACGTAAAATTTCTAGATTTCACAATTTTAGATAAACGCCTAAACTAGTTATAATACAAGAACATGCTGTTCGACTGTAGCACACTTGGCTTAAAGCAATAACATATTATGAATATAGCTCACAATAATTTATATAGCCTTTAAAAAATGTCTGCTCCTCGACGTCTAATCTAAATACGTAAAGATGATATCAAGACAAAAGCTTGCAGCGAACAGAACGTAGATATTCATCCTTTGGATTTGCAGCTCCTTGTGTTTACCGTACTTGCAGTTAAAATTGTTGGATGTACGGTCCGCCAGTTATGCGAAACACCGATTTCTCCAAGTTCCCAAACATGTTTCAGCACCGCTGTGCCATCATCAGTGGGTTTCTGTTTTATGTAATCTGTAATGTGAACAGTTTTACTAAGTCATTACAAAATTATGTGGATATATAATTCAAACAACAATTCTTTTCTGTTTGTTAATACCTTTACACCTGGTGTCCATGATTTTTCAGGGCCATTTCTGCATTATTTGGTACAGGCAGCTTGTCATCTGCAACCAAACTATGTTGATAAGATATTTTGTTGGGAGTTAACCTATCATTTTATGCTGTAAACGTAATTTAGTACGTCGCAATATTTCGCGCCTATGTTCATTTTTACTTACGTTTTCGTGATGCAAACCCTTTTATTCTCAACATCATGGTGAGGTATTCTGAAGCACGTGCAAATATAACACGTATTTTCACAAATAAGGTCGTAAAAGCACTTTGCACTTCACCAAAACACAGTGTAATTATGGTTGTTGTGTGTCCCAGCCCATCAGTGTTCATTTGTTCACCGGTGAGTTCGGCGCCCAACTTGAATTTTGTTTACATTTTCTCTTTGTGTGTGTGTGTGTGTGTGTAGACTTTATCTGTTTGTGCTGTCTTTTTTTGTAAAGATCCTTTAATGTGCTAAATAGTGTGGTCTTTCAGGGTGTAGTGTATTCATTTATGACCTGTTTTCATTCTGCAGGTCATAAATGAATACACTACACTCTGAAAGGGCACACTATGTAAGACATGAAAGGAAATTTAGAAAAAATTTGTAACTGAGAGAACGTTGCTCCACAAAACAACGGAATAACTGCATTATAGTTTTCTGCGGGTGAGTCCACAGACCGCACAACAATTGGAAGTAAAGTACTTACGTTACGCAGGACGTCTGTGGACAGCCTCGTGCCTCTCTTGTAAATACTACATAATTTCAACAGCTCCAGTAAATTAAATATTATACACCATTCCATGTAAATTTCTGTTTCTTTATGTTGCTAGCTAGCCAACTACCACAAAAGAGTAGTTACGTCTGTTTCACAAACAAATGAGCTGACAATAACTACTTACAGAAATATTGTCAAAACATTCTGTACCGAAACCATACATCTCTGATACATTCGAAGACTCAAATGCTGCCTTTAAACGCAATTAATAAGAGGTTCACTGTGGTCTAGGTTTATTTTCCTTTGTGGGTTGAAATGGCTCTGAGCAATATGGGACTTAACATCTAAGGTAATCAGTCACCTAGAACTTAGAACTACTTAAACCTAACTAAACTAAGGACATCACACACACCCATGCTCGAGGCAGGATTCGAACCTGCGACCGTAGCGGTCGCGCGGTTCCAGACTGTAGCGCCTAGAACCGCTCGGCCACTCTGTCCGGCCCTTATTAGTAATCAAAACATCCTCCGTTACGGGTTAGATTCCAGCCACCGCTTAAATTGTAAACAAAAAAATAATCATCAGTTTTGCTGGCCGAAGACTCCAGGCTTAAAAAGTCACTCTCATTCTGCCAACGGAGGTTCAGGGCACTCTCTTGTCCTTGGGGTGACAAACTGCCCCTAATGGCGGAAGAATCAGCTATGGTCAACGGCATGATGATGCAGAAGGCAATGCAAACCACTGCATGAAAGACATATAACGTGTATCCACAGGACATGTGACCTGTAATTGAAAAAGAATCATGATGATCTTTCCATTGTCAAAAGATTCCAAATAGTACCCTATTCGGATCTCCAGGATGGGACAGCCAAGAGAGAGGTGCCCATGAGAAAAGATTGAATACCAACGAAAGGATAACGTTCTACGAATTGGGGCGTGGACTGTCAGGAGGCAGGACGTGGTAGGGAGGGTAGAAAATCTGAAAAGAGATATCCAAAGGCCCAGTCTACGTATGGTAGGCGTCAGTGAAGTGAAATGGAAAGAAGACAAGGATTTCTGGTCAGATACTTATAGGGTAATATCAAGAGCAGCAGAAAATGGCATAACGGGAGTAGGGTTCGTTATGTATAGGAAGAAATGGCAGAGAGTGAGTTGCTGTGAACCGTTCAGTGTTAGGGTTGTTTTTATCAGAATGGACAGCAAATCAACACCGACAACTGTGGTTCAGTTGTACATACCGACGTCACATGCCGAAAATAAAGAAATGTTGCAAATGTATGAGCATATTGAAAGGACAATACAGTACATAAACGGAGATCAAAATCTCATAGTCACGAAGTACTGGAATGCAGTCGTAGAGGATGGAGTAGAACAAAACGTTACAGGATAATGTGGGCTTGGGACAAGGAATAAGAGAGAAGAAGGAATAATTAAATTCTTTAATAAACTTCAGCTGATAATAGAGATTACTCTGTTCAAGAATCACAAGAGGAGGAGGTATACCTTGAAAAGGGAGGGAGCTACAGGGATATTTCAGTTAGATTACATCATGGTCAGACAGAGATTCCGAAATCAGTTACTGGATTGTAAGGCATACCCATAGGCAGATACAAACACAAATCACAGTTTGCTAATGAAGTGTGGACTGATGTTTAAGGGACTAGTCAAGCTAAATCACTGATCAAAGAAGTGGGTTATGGAAGTACAAAGTAATTTAGAGGTATGATTGAACTTCTCTGAGGCTGTAGATGCTGCGATACTGACTAGCTCGGTAGACAGTTCAGTTGAAGTGGATTAGACATCCCTGGAAAGGACATTAAGGCAAATTGGAGGGAAAAATATAGGCACGAAGTGGCTAACGTCGATGAAACCACGGATAACAGACGAAATGTTTCAGTTGATCGATGAAAGAAGGAAATCCAAGAAAAGCAAGGAACTTAGTGACTACGGGAAAAATGTGAATAAATCGAAAACGAAGTGATTTGTCAGAACGACTGATTTAACATATAGGAAGTCCAAATAAGCTTTCGGCGAAGTTAAGAACAACGGTAGTAATATTAAGAGTGGAATGGGAATTCCGCTGTTAAATGCAGAGGAGGAGAGAGTGGACAGACAAAAAGAAGACATTGAAAGCGTCCATGAGGGGGAACTCTTGTCTGATGACGTGCTACAAGAATATGCGGGACTCGATGTATGATGTATAGGAGAACCAGTATTTAAATCAGAATTTAAAAGAGCTCTATAAGATTTGGATCGAAGAAGGCGGAAGCGATAGATAACAGTCCGTCCGAATTTCTAAAATCATTGGAGGAAATGGCAGCAAGTGGACTATTCGTTTTTCTGTGTAGGATGCATCAGTCTAGTGCTATACCATCTGACTTTTGGAAAAAATATCATCCTGTCAATTTCGAAGACTGGAAGAGCTGACAAGTGCGAGAATTGTCGCAATATCAGCTTAAAGGGTCTTACATCCAAGTTGTTAACAAGAATAATACACTGAAGAAAGGAAAAGAAAATTGTAGCTGTGTCTGACGAAGATCAGTTTGGCTTTAGGAAAGGTAAAGGGACAAGAGATACAGCTTTGACGTTGTGGTTGATAAGGAAAGCAAGGCTAAACAAAAACCAAGAATTGTTCATAGGAGGGATCGTTCGACAGTATCAAATGGTACATGATGTTTGAAATTCTACAGAAAATAGGGATAAATTACAGGGACAGACAGGTAATATACAACATGTACGAAGATCAAGAGGGTATAATAAGAGTGAAAAACCAAAAACAATGTGGCCTCAATAAAATGGGTGTAAGATAGTGCAGGGAAGCAGCCTACTCACGCCGTATAAAATTCACATCAGTCTTTCCATTGTGTGCCAGCCTAGTCTGCTGTAACTAGCTCTGACGTCATAAATGTTGCGCAATACTTTAAAAATCAAGTAAATAACCTGAAACGTTTCTAGCATGTCAGGAGCAATACTAAATCAATATGTGTTGAATGTCAGTTCAATAACTTTAACCATTTTCGATATTTGGACGTCTTTCTGTAAAAATCATTGGCGCAACAGAAAAGAGCTAGAAACTTAAATATTTGTATTTAGATTCCTTTTGCATAATAATTTAGTAGAAACAGTATTCTGGATCTCACAAATTAAAATTTTAGTTGAAATTTATGATTTTCTGGTTTTTGTCTTAGAAATTAAGGAAGCAAGATAGATTAAGTAGGCTAATAAATAAGGCTAGGATATTTAAATTTAATTAGAAGGGAGATCCGCTATAATCATAAAGATGTGAGAAGTTTCATTTGAATACCTATAAAACTATAGCGGTAGCATATCTCCAAAGGGCAAGTTCAGAGCCTGTCTACTGCGTGTAGTGTAATTAAATTAAGTCTCTCGCCCAAAATATTTGACTTAGCCACGTCAGACTTTTATTATGATTACTTACCTGTGTGCTGAATGCAAATTTAAATTGAGAGCTTCATCGGCCATCAGCAAAGCCCAGCGGCTAGTCGGGAGAGCGGAATTGATCAGGCGTTCCCTTAGCCGTCCGCACCGCGGCTTTATATATAAGAACGCTGCGCGAGAGAGAGAAGGCTCCAGTTCTCTCCAGACGCTGAATAGCACAGCACCTGTGCCGGGAGTCACGTCGCGTTGGTATCATTGCTATAAACAGCCTCGGATGCCGTAATAAGTTACTCGGGATACGCGTAACCATGAAATCGTTTTCAAATGATGTGTTAATTCTGGGATGACTTTAATGATCTTCTTCAGTTTGCGTATGTCGTATTTTCACGTGCCGTCGCGGGACAGACATTCTACCATTATTTAGCGTGGCGTTTGATGAGCATAATCGTCAAATTATGGCGAGAATTCACTTTAATTTGAACAGTTATAGTTGTATCAGCGCTATAGACTCTGAACAGCTCTGTTAGTTGAATTGTGTAGATGCTTTTTGGTCTGTGACTTACAGAATATAGTGAACATTTTTAGAGAATCATTTTTGATTATGAATCCCAGACAATCTCCTAATTCCTCAGAGCTATAAGCTGTAGCTATAAATGTGTTTCCCAGATGACGTGGGCACTAGGAATTCTAATTACAGGCTTCATGTTTGGCTAATCACTTTCTGGGTGCCAATATTGTAGTTAGAGAGCCAGTGTTGAGTACGGCAAACAACAGTATAAATACAAAACATACAATAACAATTATTCCACGCGCCGCCCCACATAAGTTGCTAATCGGCCGGGAAATGCATCTTTTCTACATTACACTCTACATACATATATTAACAAATAAATCCACCCGCCGCCCCACATATGGCGTATCGGCCGGGAAAGAAACTGAGTAAAAGTGAAAGTGATTTTTAAATATTCGTATTCGGGAGTGAAATGCGACCTGCAACTGGGTAATAGAACAGTGATATTGTTACGTGTGCATGTGGACGACGCAATTAGATTAACAACGCATCTGGAATGACGGAGCTGGCACTGAGTCTAGCGGCGCTGCCGGCATCGCGAGAAGCCAGTTTCGCCTCACCGCAGTCGTCCGCCGGTGCAACTGGAGCCGCGCCTGCATTGCGGGCCACGTAAACACACAGCAGCCGTCGAAGTGCCGTCTGCAGTTCAACGCGCCGCGTCGCATCAGTAATCCTGGTACGCCGCGCCGGCAACGCCATACGTCGTGCAGAAGGAACTAAGTAAAGTGAAAAGCTGTTAAAAATTTCACTAACCTGCACTAAAAGACTATCGGCGATGGAACCGCCAGAAGAAACTGAGGTTAAACTTAAATCAGAACCTATGTCTGTTGAGAGAACTGTAAATCCAGACAACGATTCAAGTGTAAATATGCATGAAAATAGTAATGTTAATGTGAAATATGAAGTATTGTCTCCTGACAGGAGTGTGAAAAGGGGCAATGATTCAATAATAGAGACCCCTGTAGTAAAGCAGATATCAGAAATTGTTAATTTATTGGATGATAGTTTCTCTGATGAATTAATAATGGAACAGTCATCAGAGATGGTAGAGTTTAAAAAGAAGAAGTTAGATATGACTGATCCATCAAAAATTTTATTTAGTTTTGATGATTCTGGTGTTGGAGCTAGTTTTTCGTCACCTGAGTGTGATAAAATGCCAGCTAGTGAGCAACCCAAAGATACTGGGGCTAATGATTTAAATGTAATATTACAAGCAATAGCGGCCAGTAATGCTAGAATGACAGCTGAATTAAAGTATGAGATTGTGGCCAGCCAAACCAATTTTAATAAACGATTTGAGGCAATGGACAATAAATTAGAATCCAATAAAGCTGAATTAGAAACTTCCTTCAAGTCTGGCTGCAATAAGTTGAAAGATGATGTGGGCAGTTTAAATTATAAAATTGATTACAACCATGAGGATATTAAGAAAGAGGTTGCTCAACAATTTTCTGAAATGTATAAAACAGTAAAATCCGAAAATGCTGAGGTTTGCAAAGACTTCTAAATGGAAGATGCGAAGATGGAGCACAAGTTAACAGAAAAGATCGAGGCGGAATCTGAACTGTTCTCAGATAGGTTTAAAGATGTTAATATAAAAGTAAACATATGTCAAGCAGAAGTAGATGCAATCAAAACTGATACTACTCATATTGTGCAAAGAGTAGATAATGTTGAAATGAGAGTAGAAAATATTAGTACTAACATTGCTAACATTGAGAGTAAAGTAGCTTCAGTAACTTCTGGTAATGGTAGTATGCAACAAGTTGTAGCCGCAAACGCCGCTTTTATCGGGTGTCGGCAGTTCTTGCGGTTCGATCCAGATAAAAATATCCACCCGCTAGATTTCTGGAACGATTTTGAAGATGTGATTCCACCAACGAACGAGAGAAAATCTCATTTATTAGAAGCCATTTAGCAGGTGACGCCATGCGTTGGTCAGCTGATGTTATTTTGAAGTGTAGAACATTAGCGGAATTTAAAACAGCTTTCATTAATGAGTATTGGTCTAGTAATAAGCAAAATGAAGTGTTGAGAGAATTTTGGAGTGGCAAACGCTTCAATGCAGGCAAGGAATATATTAAAGAGTTTGCAGGTCATGGATCTCACGTTTGTCACATTTAGACGAAAAGGTAAAACCTGAATTGATAATACTAGGTCTTGAAGCCAAACTGCCATGGTATTGGCAAACTAGAATTATATCTGCTACTAGAGACAGTCTGGATCGTTTCATAGAATATTAGGAACGTGTAGAGCTTGTGGCTGCCAATGAGGAGCAAGCACATAATAACAGAAATGGTAATAACACTAGTAGTAATTTTAAGAACGAGCAGAATGGCAATGTAAACATCAGAACAGTAGGTGTTCGCCATCCTAAGAGAGGTAGGAATTGGAGAAATAATTATCAGAACCAACAATGGCATCCTAATGATAGTAATTTTGTTCCAAACAAAATTATGCAGGTAAACAACAGTGCGGAAAGCAATGTTGTGCCAGTTAACTATAATGGAAATAAAGGAAACAGTAGTAGGCCGAGACAGGAAAACTAGTTCCCGTCTATGAGGACACTGGCGCTCACCAGGCGGTTATTTCTCATAAGCCAGTAATTACAGTAATTGGTAGGACAGATGAGAATACTCAAACTGAACATGTGGATGAAGGGTCGGTAGCATCTAAGGATACAGCAGAAATATTAGATCACTCACAGTATTTGATAGATACCGTGTTAGAGACGCTTTCTAAGTGGGAAGAGAAAGAGAAGTCGCAGCAGTGTAACGGTAGGGAAGAGCTACAAAATACTAAATTGTCAGGTGAAGCAGCAGAACAAATTCATGCTTATATTTACGATGAGGATGATGTGCTCTTATCTAAAATGCCTGTGCAGGATGTTTATACTGAACTAATAGATTTAGGACAGGAGGTAAGTGAGAACGAAAAGGTAGTCTGTTCGGGGTCGATGAACCCAGTAGCTGTGACCAGTTGTCACTTGAGAAGGAACTCGACGATAATAGTGAAAGTAGTTTAGCTGTAACTAGTATTATGCCTAGTCTGGAGGCGCAGAATCGCTCAGATTACAGTAATTTGGGTCATGTTCAGCAAACTAAATGTAATGAAGTCGTGCGGTGTTTCGATTTGAAATTAATAGACCGACTTGAAAAGGTAGCTGAAAATGTAATTCAGGAAACCCCTACACACTTTGACCTAAATGTAATGAAGACAGATGTCGACCACTTTAGTTGGAGACAAATCCAAAAGGAACTATTGGATGAGTTTGAGGAACCACCTGTACAAACTAGAATAAGCCACCCTATAATAATAGTGAATATGTTGGGTATCAATGTACGTTGTCTCTTAGACAGTGGAAGTTAGGTGAGTGCAATATCTCAATCCTTCTTTGATGCGTTACCTGGTAAAGACAAGCTTACAGTAATGAGGGTATCAGGACTAAGAATAATTGGTGCTACTGACAAGATGTCAAAAACGGTAAAGCAAGAAGCTTTGCTGCCCTTTAACATTAATGGTAATTTAATTGATCATCCATGCTTAATTGTAAATAATCTCAGTATTGAGGTTTTAATTGGCATAGATTTCTTGTCAAAATACCAGAGTGTTGTTGACTTTGAAAGAAGCCAGTTAAAAATGGTCTTTCCGATAACCGGAGTAATTACGGTACCTTTTATTGATAAACATGTAGTAACTAATGATGAAACTTGGGAGCTGCCTATACGAGTTCTGAAAAGTAGGAGATATTGGGACAAAGGTGTTGATCTTAGTAAATGCCAAGGACTTTTCAGGATCATAGGAAAACCACATGCTAATGCATATAGGCTAGAGTACCCTAAGAGTAAAAAGCTATTAGGTCTCAGGAACGTGATCGACCTAAAGAAGTTCATAGTTAGAGAATGAATTCTGTAGGGAGGAGGTTGTTCTGTAACCTCTACACAGTGTGGCAGCTGTGCAGTCCCAGCTGTGTGAAATTTTCTTTCCTATCCACCAAAGTTTCGACTCGTTCTTTGCCATACAAAAATTTTCCGTCATGGCTATGAAGCCATGAGTTCTGTAACCATTCTATCCACCGATTAGTGAAGAAAATACCTAGTGTGGCAAACCTAACAGTGACATAAACAATAGAGAAGTATAACGTAATTAAGATACAAATGTATTTGAGTAACGAGTATGTATAGAACCCTGGTAATATTGTAAGTACAAAGTGTTGTTTTATTGAAAATGGTCCCACAATAATATTTAAAAAAGATATACAAGTTCGTTTATAAGCAGGATCTGAAGTGGCAGTGAAACCTATTGTATGCTGTAGAGCTAAATAATTAATAGTAAAAGAGATTGCTTAGTGTCATGAAAAATATGCAGGTAAGTTGTAAGAATAAATCATCTTGTGTAGCAAGGAATGGCAGTGTAATAGAATTAAACAGTGTTTGTGGTTTGTGGTTGAGACGTGAAGGCCACGTCCTTGAAATACGTATTTATAAGGTAGGAGCTGGCCGGTATTTGGTGTAGTGTGTGACAGAAAACACCTACACATATTGAGGTTGAGTTGGAGGCGTGAATGCGACCATAGGTACCCTTATGTTAGATGACACAGAGCAGCTCATGGTGTCCTATAGGTTTAAGGAATTTGGCATTACGCTTGGTCATAATTACTTAATGCACTTTAGTGGTAGGTCGAGAGAGACTACCTGAGGTTTCAGCATCCGATCGAGTGGAAATGGATTGCCACGTGAGCAAACTGATCAGCTGCAATACGCTATAGATATGAAATAAATGTGCTATCCTATGCTTTAAGCTTTAATGGAGTGAGTATTACTTACGTTCACACACTAGCAAAGTAAATAAGTACATAATGGCAGACATGAAACATTATTTATAGCTCAGCATAAATACACTTCGATGAAGTAAGTACATAATTGCAGATGTGGAAGTGACACAGCAACAGAGGACCAATAAGTGGATTTAGTAGTCAACTAAACGTAGTGTGTTTTGAACACTCAGAACTGTACTATTACCACAAGTTACTCACATGTACAAAGAAGCTGAGAAGACAACTACTAATCAAATATACTCATACTATCTCTAGGAGTAAGGTAATCGAAGATTAGTCAGTTAAGTAAATGAAATACAAATGTTTCAAGAATGTACCGAGCATTGGTTCAGTGTTCCGGCCCAGAAATGATAAATTGAGATTAAATAGGATTTATGATTGTATGCCTTGGGCATCAATTTTCTCTAGTACGTGACTAACGGCGTTTTGAGCCATTTGTTTACCGATTTTATTCGGTTAAGTAACCGTGAGAGTAAAATTGAAAAAGTTCTGTTAACTTTGTTCCAGTAACATATTGAAAGATAAAATGTGTATATCCCCTTTTCATTGTGATCCACCCTTAGATATTAAGTGAACAGAGTCTGAGGCAGTCTTTTTGTTTGTTCTACAGGACAAACCAGATAATGGCAGCCTGGTAGCTGCGTGAATGCGTGGAGTGACTTGGACACAACTCACAGTGACCCCTCCCCTTTCCCCATGTAATTTAGAGTGAACGTGAAGGACGCACACCATAGCAACTTCCCCTCCTCTACCCTCGTGAATGGAAGTGTAGAACGCCAGCCAAAGCGGCTACAACCACATGTGTAAAAATGAAATTGTCTTGATTTGTGAAATTTTCTTTCAGGTTTAGAAAAGACTGCTAAGATATAATTATCTGTTTATGTATCATGAATAACTGTGTTACTTTCTTTGAATTTTTGTATGTAAAATGTATTAATGGATTTAAGATTTTCATAATTTTACATATTTTATGTGTTTGTCTGCCTAAGGCAATATGTATGCCAAAGTGTTTCATTGATTTTGCTTAAATTTTGAGTGATAATGTTGCTTAAAAGGCAGTGAACATGCCAGCAATTTAAATAATTGAAGTAGGTAATCAGTTTTCTTTTTAATATTTCTATATGCTTACATTTAAATATTAATTTTTCATAGGGAGTTAAGCTGTACTCTTGCTTCCCTTTTGTAATTATCTTTTTTCTTCTTTTTCTTTTCCATTTACAATAAAAAACAAATTAAGTAGAGGGTGATGTAGGGAAGCAGCCTACTCACGCCGTATAAAATTCACATCAGTCTTTCCATTGTGTGCCAGCCTAGTCCGCTGTAACTAGCTCTGACGTCATAAATGTTGCACAATACTTCAAAAATCAAGTAAATAACCTGAAACGTTTCTAACAGAGTAATACTAAATCGATATGTGTTAAATGTCAGTTCAATAACTTTAACCAATTTCGAAATTTGGACGTCTTTCTGTAAAAATCATTGGCGCAACAGAAAAGAGCTAGAAACTTAAAAATTTGTATTTAGATTCCTTTTGCATAATAATTTAGTAGAAACAGTATTCTGGATCTCACAAATTAAAATTTTAGTTGAAATTTATGATTTTCTGGTTTTTGTCTTAGAAATTAAGGAAGCAAGATAGATTAAGTAGGCTAATAAATAAGGCTAGGATATTTAAATTTAATTAGAAGGGAGATCCGCTATAATCATAAAGATGTTAGAAGTTTCATTTGAATACCTATAAAACTATAGCGCTAGCGTATCTCCAAAGGGCAAGTTCAGAGCTCGTCTACTGCGTGTAGTGTAATTAAATTAGTTCTCTCGCCCAAAATATTTGACTTATCCACGTCAGACTTTTATTATGATTACTTACCTGTGTGCTGAATGCAAATTTAAATTGAGAGCTTCATCGTCCATCAGCAAAGGAAGCGATGATTTATTCAATAACTTAAAGTGGCGCATTACTAGCCCAGCGGCTAGTCGGGAGAGCGGAATTGATCAGGCGTTCCCTTAGAGGTCCGCACCGGGGCTTTATATAAAAGAACGCTGCGCGAGAGAGAAAATGCCCCAGTTCCCTCCAGTCGCTGAATAGCACACCACCTGTGCCGGGAGTCGCGTCGCGTCGGTATCATTGCTATAAACAGCCTCGGATGCCGTAATAAGTTACTCAGGATACGCGTAACCATGAAATCGTTTTCGAGTGAAGTGTTAATTCTGGGATGACTTTAATGATCTATCTTCAGTTTGTGTATGTCGTATTTTCACGTGCCGTCGCGGGACAGACATTCTACCATTATTTAGTGTGGCGTTTGATGAGCATTATCATCAAATTATGCTGAGCATTCACTTTAATTTGAACAGTTATAGTTGTATCAGCGCAATACACTCTGAACAGCTCTGTTAGTTGGATTGTGTGGAATTCTTTTTGGTCTGTGACTTTCAGAATATAGTGAACATATTTAGAGAATCGTTTTTGATTATGAATCCCAGACAATCTCCTAATTACTCAGAGCTATAAGCTGTAGCAATAACTGAAGTTTTTGGATGAAGTGGGCACTAGGAATTCTAACTACAGGCTTCACGTTTGGCTAATCACTTTCTGGTTGCCAATATTGTAGTTAGAGAGCCAGTGTTGAGAACGGCAAACAACAGTATAAATACAAAACATAAATAAGAATTATTCCACCCGCCGCCCCACATAAGTTGCTAATCGGCCGGGAAATGCATCTTTTCTACATTACACTCTACATACATATATTAACAAGTAATTCCACCCGCCGCTCCACAATAGGTAAGCAGTCTTTCGGCCATACAGTTCAATGTATACATAAATAAAACAATAACGGAAATAAAGGAAGGCTCTATAGTGCTAATATTCAATGTGGAAGATGTCAGTGGCAAGATTCGCTGACGACATTTCTATTGTCAGTGGAAGTGAAGAAGGATTGCAGGATCTGCTGAACAAAATGAATAATCTAATGAGTACTGTATTAGGACCGAGAGAAAATCGAAGAAAGACGGACTGAATGAGAACAAGCGGCATTAAGAAAAGCAAGAAATTTAACATCTGGATGGATGAGCACGAAGTAGATGAGGTTAAGGAATTCTGCTACCTAAACAGCAAAATAACCCATGAGGGAAGGAGCAAGAAAGATATCAACAGTAGACTACGAAACGTCCCCTTAGAAAAATTATGAATGACTGTGCTGGTAAACCTCTTACGTTATTTGATTTACAAACGGCTGAGCAAAACTGAACGTACTCAGACATTTCTCTCTTTACTTATTCTGATCATCACTAAACAATATTTTTAGCTCAACGCAATCTGACTTTCAATAATCCCCACAAAAGAATGGCCCTGACTAACGATAAACCTATCATGAATCACTTACCTCACAAAAATCTTCGTTACTCGAACTACTGTAATACAGCAAGCGCAAATATTGCCAGCAAAATTAAAGATTCTAACTACTGAAGGCACTAACTACTGATTGGCATAGTTAGCAAATGAAAGATTTAGATAGAGAACATTTCTGACGGACACACGTCTAGATCGTCCGCTCTCAAAATTCTGGCATCTCTCTCCCCACATCCACTACTGCTGACGGCTCACCTCCAACTGTCCAGCGCTACGCGCTGTTCACGTCCAACTGCCCAACACTACAATAGCGAATATTCCAGCAATGCCAACCAGCCACAGACTGCCCACAGCACAGTCATTGATTTTCATGCACAGGGCTTCGTGGCGTTACCAGCATAAAAACCTAAACAGCCTACTTACTTAGTCCCCATAACTAAGAGGTTTACCAGCACAGTCATTGATTTTCATACAGAGTACTACGTGGCGTTTCCAACATAAAAACCGAAACAGCCTACTTACAATTTCTCTTATTTTCAATACGATATATGTAAATGAAGAAACATTAACAGTGTTATTACTTAACTGCAGTATTACAAATTTCTGCATTATGTAGTTGAAGAGCGAGACATAATTCCGAAACACCATCTAGACGATTGCTTTATAATGTGTTTATTATTTACTTTTTACGTTCGTGACTGAAAAGACTTTTATATTAGTCACCATCACAAATGTATGATTATCTCAGCGTGGGCACGTCGCAATCCCCTTAAAGGGATCGTATGGAAGAGTGGCTCCCGTAATATTGTGCGGATCGTATCTGACGTAGCTCGTTTTGCAATATTAAGTTTCTTTCCAGGCATCGTGCCTAACCGCACCCATATACTATATACATCCCTATATACGATATACATCCGAAGCTTAGTAATATTACTGTATAGACAAGTTTATTCCGCTCTAGGGGTATAAATTTTCGTCACTGGACAGTATTAATATTAAAAAAAACTATTTTTCGTTTACTCCAGTTTCTATGCTTACGAAGGACTACTGTTAACACGAAAATCACCGACTGAAATTAACTCCGCCTGCTGTATTAAAAATTTCCTAGTAAACAAAAATTATGAAAATTATTGTTTACGTAATTCGTGATCACTTTAGGCACTTCCTGAATAATAAGACTAGTTACTTTTCACTGATATACCGTATGAGGTCCCTACACTTTAAAAATCATTCCAATATTCACAATTTAAATGAATGTTCGTAATCCCGGTTGATAATGTTCGTGTGTGGCGCAGACCCGACAAAGCCATGGACCGAAGATGTCAACAAGGCAGTGTGCAGGCTGTTTGTGGCTCCATAACGATGTGGGATAGGAAGTAGTCCCCCATTCGGATCTCCAGGAAAGGACTGCCGTGGGGGAGGTGACCATAAGAAAAATATTTTATATTCGAAGAAAGGATAACGTTCTACAAGTGGCGGCGTGGAATGTCAGAAACTTGAACGTGGCAGGGAAACTAGAAAATCTGAAAAGGGGAAATTCAAAGCCTCAATCTAGATATAGTAGGGGTCAGTGAATTGAAATAGACCGTGTAGTTTTCTCCTTTTGTCTGCTGCAGAATTTATAATTTTAATAGCCAAATCAATTATGTCTTTGTGTCGAAGTTTACGTGTACTCGGAAAAGGTCCAAGCTCTCTCTGTTCGGTGGTTCTTCATTCTTCAGTACAAGAATAGGTGGTAAAGCAGTGGAGTCATGAGGCATTTCATTCAGCACGTTTTGATATAAGTGTAAATATCTGTCCCAATGCTGATGCTTTCTGTGACAATAAAGTCTGCGAAGCTTATTGATTTGTTTCATAATCCGTTCAGACGGGTTGCAATGTGGTGAGTACAATGAAATAAAAACAGGTTTGATTTTATGATTCCGAAGCATGCGTGACCAAACAGCAGACCTGAATTACGGTCCGTTATCTGAAATGACTTTATTAACGTTTCCAACTTCACGTAAGAAATTTTTAACAAAGGTGTTGGATACAGACCGTCCAGTGGCTTTACGTAACGGTGTGAAAGAAACAAATTTTGAAGTAAGTTGAACAGCGACTAGAACGTACGAAAATCCATTAGATGTTCTGACAAGGGGTCCCAAGAGATCAACAGCAACAAATTCTTTTAATTTAGAAGGAATCATAGGAAACAACGGAGCACGATGTGAGACAGTAGATGGTTTAGCCTTTTGATAAAGTTTACAAATGGACAAGATTCTTCGAATTCTCTTTTCCATATTGTTAAAATAACAAGTTGTTCGAAGAATATGATAATATTTTCGTGGACCAAAATGTGCGTAGCTGAAATGAATGTACCAAATGAGCTTATTAACAAAATCGCCTGGAATGCAAAGTACCCATAGATTGTCATCAATAGTGCAGAGTTTGAAGAGTATGTTGTTTCTAACCAGATAATAATGCCGAATCTGAGTGTGTCATTTCATGCCATTTACTTTTTATGTCTTTCCAAATCGGATCTTTATCCTGTTCATGAGCAATATCCTTTAAAGATGTGGTGATGAAATGTTCAAAGGCGACTTTCTGAATGTAAAGAATACTGAAATTTTTCTCGAGGTTGCCTTCTGTGTTACTTTTCTGAAGCCCGGCCGGTGCGCGTGACAGTGCGTCAGCAACAATGTTCTCCTTGCCGGGAATGTAGACTATTGTAAAGTGGAATTCTTGCAGAAACAATGCCCAACGTTTTAACCTGTCATGATTTAATTTTGAAGACATAAGAAATTGTACTGCACGATGATCACTGTATACTTTTAGGTGCTCACCAGAAGGAAAGAAACGGAATTTGTTAAATGCCCAAACGATAGCTAAAGCTTCTAATTCAGTAAGGGAATAATTATTTTCTGATTTTGATAGCACTCGGCTAGCAAAAGCAATGGTTTTCTGAACAGTAGTGTCATTTTCTATGGCTTCTTGAAATAAATGGGCACCAAGACCAACTTTAGATGAATCCGTGCTAAGGCAGAAATCTTGTGACAGATCTGGATGAGCTAGTATTGGCGCGTTAAGTAGCGCTTCTTTCAAAAAATTGAATTCCAATTGTGCTGGTCGTCCCAGTTCCAAATAGTATTTTTTCCAATGAGAGAACGAAGTTTTGGTGTAACTAGAATTTGCATAATCAGAAAACGACGGTAAGAATTTACAAGACCTAGAAAACTGCGTACTTGTTTTTTTGTGGATGGAACTGGAATGGCTCTGATTGCTTCTAACTTTTCAGGATCCGGCTGAATATCATCCACATATTAGGTGATGTGACGTTTTAAGAAATCAGGTAATATGGAATTTAGCCCGCGAATGATCGCTACTGAAGAAATGTTCAAACCTAAAGGAAGTTTCCGAAATTGATAACAAACGCCGAAACAAAGAGAAGGTGTGTATTTTCTACATTCTGGATGAAGTTCGATCTGCTAAAAGCTGGATCTGAGATCAATGGAAGACAACACCTTTACACCATTAAAATTTTGAAGTTTTTCCAACGTTTGTGGCCTGTCTGTTTCAGGAATGATGATAGTATTGATTTGTCTCATATCTAAGACAGGCCTGACCGATCCATTTTTCTTCTCAACGGCATGTAATGGATTGTTGTATGAGCTTACTGCAGGCTCAATAATTCCCTTGTTAAGCATAGATTGTATTTCTGTTCTAACACAGTCCCTATAATGTGCTGGTATTACGTATGGTCTAACACAAAATTTAGTATGCTCACGAACACGAAATTGGTATTGAAATCCCTTGATTGTTCCTGTTTTATGAGTAAAAACTGTGGAATGTGCTTGTAAAATCTCAAAAACGTCCTGCCTATCAGTGTCATTACAGTTCTCAATTGTTTGAATTTTATTCTGAATTAACTCATTAGTATCAAGTATGCCGTCGATATCATCCCTGTCAGTACTTGCAGAGTGATTGTTAGTGTCTAGTTCCGTCGAAAATTCCGAATTGTTGTCTAACAGAAGGTAAAGCCGATTAATTTCCTCGTCATGGTTTGAGAGAGGATCTTCAAATTTCTAAGCTATTGACTTACCTTCTTTCTCTAAACTTATTTCAGCATTGTGAAAGTTTAAGATTGCTTTGTATTCATTCAAAAAGTCTACCCCCAATATATAATTTCTGTCGACAATAATGGAACAAAAAGAAAGTTCATAGAGAAGCTGTGGCTTTGACAAAAGAATTGTAAGTTGATTTCATGGCGTACATCTACACTTTTTCCAACGATCGCACCTTGTAATTTAATCTTACGTAACGGAACTGTGGGGCAATCGTGCGATTTGTTGCATTTGCTAAAGGCTGTTTCACTAATTACTGAAATGGGACTGCCAGATTCAAGTACTGGCATAAATTTTACGTCATTTACTGTAATGTGAAATACAGGATATGCAATTTTGTTATGATTTACGTCGTGTTGCTAGAGTAAGATGTCCGTAATGTCTTTCATTTTTACGTAATTACTAGCCACGACAGCTACGTCGTCAGCTTTATAAGTACGTTTTGTGGCTGCCAGCGATGTGAGTCATTGCCTATTGTCTGTTTGTTTGCACGCATCGTTATTGGGATTTGGGGATCTAACTTCTACAAATTCACCTTCTCGAGAGGGCCTTGCCCTGTTTGAATCCCGCCATTTCTGATGAAATTCGGGTCTGTCGTTTTTTCGATAGTTTACATAGTTTCTTTTTTGTCGGTCATGTGGTGAAGAATTTCTCCCGGAATCGTAACTCGGAGGTGGACCGTTGCATCTGAAGTTTTTCTGTCTCCCTTGATAATAATTATTTTGGTTCCCATGTTGTCTGTTTCTCGGATTGTCTCTGTGATAGTCATTACCGCAGACAGGTGATCTTTCCCTGTAATTCTTACTACTGTGCCAATGGTTGTCACACGGGTGGTGTCTGTTTTGGTCACGATTTACGATGTAAGAATAGCCTTGTTGTGTCGAGTTATTATTTCTGTAATCGAGGAATTGTGACGGATGTGACCTGTAATTGTTGTGCTCCTGTTTTCGCGATCTGCGATAGTCAGTGTCAATTTCCAATTCTTGTAACAGTCCCTGAAAAGCTTCAATGTCGTCTTTGCAACGTCCTGCCAAAGTAATATGTTGTAAATGTTCAGGCAATTTGATTAAGAAAATGCGGATGAGTTCTCATGGGCTGTATGGGTTTGAAAGATACTGATTCTTATGTAACATGTCTTCAAAATACACTCCTGGAAATGGAAAAAAGAACACATTGACACCGGTGTGTCAGACCCACCATACTTGCTCCGGACACTGCGAGAGGGCTGTACAAGCAATGATCACATGCACGGCACAGTGGACACACCAGGAACCGCGGTGTTGGCCGTCGAATGGCGCTAGCTGCGCAGCATTTGTGCACCGCCGCCGTCAGTGTCAGCCAGTTTGCCGTGGCATACGGAGCTCCATCGCAGTCTTTAACACTGGTAGAATGCCGCGACAGCGTGGACGTGAACCGTACGTGCAGTTGACGGACTTTGAGCGAGGGCGTATAGTGGGCATGCGGGAGGCCGGGTGGACGTACCGCCGAATTGCTCAACACGTGGGGCGTGAGGTCTCCACAGTACATCGATGTTGTCGCCAGTGGTCGGCGGAAGGTGCACGTGCCCGTCGACCTGGGACCGGACCGCAGCGACGCACGGATGCACGCCAAGACCGTAGGATCCTACGCAGTGCCGTAGTGGACCGCACCGCCACTTCCCAGCAAATTAGGGACACTGTTGCTCCTGGGGTATCGGCGAGGACCATTCGCAACCGTCTCCATGAAGCTGGGCTACGGTCCCGCACACCGTTAGGCCGTCTTCCGCTCACGCCCCAACATCGTGCAGCCCGCCTCCAGTGGTGTCGCGACAGGCGTGAATGGAGGGACGAATGGAGACATGTCGTCTTCAGCGATGAGAGTCGCTTCTGCCTTGGTGCCAATGATGGTCGTATGCGTGTTTGGCGCCGTGCAGGTGAGCGCCACAATCAGGACTGCATACGACCGAGGCACACAGGGCCAACACCCGGCATCATGGTGTGGGGAGCGATCTCCTACACTGGCCGTACACCACTGGTGATCGTCGAGGGGACACTGAATAGTGCACGGTACATCCAAACCGTCTTCGAACCTATCGTTCTACCATTCCTAGACCGGCAAGGGAACTTGCTGTTCCAACAGGACAATGCACGTCCGCATGTATCCCGTGCCACCCAACGTGCTCTAGAAGGTGTAAGTCAACTACCCTAGCCAGCAAGATCTCCGGATCTGTCCCCCATTGAGCATGTTTGGGACTGGATGAAGCGTCGTCTCACGCGGTCTGCACGTCCAGCACGAACGCTGGTCCAACTGAGGCGCCAGGTGGAAATGGCATGGCAAGCCGTTCCACAGGACTACATCCAGCATCTCTACGATCGTCTCCATGGGAGAATAGCAGCCTGCATTGCTGCGAAAGGTGGATATACACTGTACTAGTGCCGACATTGTGCATGCTCTGTTGCCTGTGTCTATGTGCCTGTGGTTCTCTCAGTGTGATCATGTGATGTATCTGACCCCAGGTATGTGTCAATAAAGTTTCCCCTTCCTGGGACAATGAATTCACGATGTTCTTATTTCAATTTCCAGGAGTGTATTTGACAAGACTGGAAAATTCAGATTGTTCGAAATGTATCATCATTATGATGCTATGTTTTACTCGGTCTTGTGTAGGTTGAGACGAATATGCTGAGAGGAAGGCATGATAAAATTCTCCTTCACTGTGACAATTGTGAATGACCGATCGCATTCTTACAGCTGGTTCATTCTCTAAATAGCAACACATAAATTCTAATCTGTGCACTAATGACCAATTGGGGGGAAAACAATGAGAGAATTGATGAAGCCACGCTTGTGGATGAATGTCGTGGCCGGAATTCTTAAATGTTTTGAATTTACGTGTAGTAATAAACAGCTCATGGTCAAAATCATCATGTCGGCAAGTCGGATATCGGTCTATCTTACTTCGTTTCGGCGGTTCCATCTCAAAATTCGGTGTACCTTACCAATTTCTTTCATCATTTCCGAAGTGCCCCGTGTTATTATTTTGTGGCTGTCCCGTATTTCTATGTCCCTCTTCCCGTATTGGAGCGCGAGTTTCCTCTGAAATACGTAATTCTTGTATTACCTGTGTTAACTGATCTTGTACTTCCCGGAGTTCTCTTTGGTGTTGCGTATTAATTTGATTCTGATTTTGTTAGAATTTCTTAATTTGCTCGCACTCTTCTGTGTCATTAAAGACTACCGGTCTTGTGTCATTCAAATTATCATCTAACTTCGTAGTTAAATTACTTAGCTGATCCGAAAGTTCAACTACTTTCTCTGATAACGAACTAATTTCCTCCATGTGTCTTTCTGAACCAATTTTCATAGTATCTACTGTGTCCTTTAAGTTTTCCTGAGTTTTTGCATGTAGCGTAACCGAATCGGTAGATGCAGCTGAGTCAATTTTAGCCCGCAAGGTCTCATGATTTTCATGAACAATAGTGTGCAGTTCTTTTATGGCTGCTTCGTGATTCTGTAATGCCATTTTCATGCCGCGAAAAAATAGATTGAAAATGCTTACAAATTTGTGTTTTTACGTCATTACAGACTTTTTGACATTTCGATTCAATGTTATGTAACTCAGTAGTTAAATCTCACGTGTTTGTTGAAGCGTGGTGTCTAACTTTTTAAGATTTTGTTCCATTCTGTCTAACTTTCGAAGATTTTGTTCCATTGTCTCTAACGTTCGAAGATTTAGTTCCATTGTGTCTAACTTTTGAAGTTTTTGCTGTGTTTGTCTCTGATTTTGTTCCATTTGTTGCATTAATTGCAATAATAATGTATTTGTGTCTGGTATCTGTTTCTCTATGCTTTTTGGCAGTGCATTTTCACCGGCAACATTCACATTTTGACAAGCAGAAAATGTGTCTTGACTCACTTGAGAAAACGGTGAGGACCCAAAACCTGAGTCTACAGTATTTGCAATATTGTGTCCTGTCATTTCAGATTCCTGAGGCGAGCTGTTGCCGAACGATCGATCGATAATGCTTCCCTGTTCACTACTTGTTTCACTGTCTACACCATTATTTGCCGCCCGCTCCATTACCCTATGCACAGTTACCAAATTACTATGTTAATTCATTACATGGTGGCGCTAACACACTGCTTTCGACTTCACTGTCATTTCTCAGCTTACTTTGGAGCCTAGTATTACGTTTTTCACACGCCATTATTGTCATAATATTTCACACGATAACACAGAAAAGCACAATTTGTAGAGCAAAATAAGAAAACACATTAACATAGCATTGAAAGTAATATCTCGTTAATTTCAAGCGCAGCTGCGAAATAGTTGGTGCAAGTCTATATGCATGCCACAACTGTTTTACTGTACAACAATTAAAAACTACAACTACAAAGGAGATTCTCTCTACAATTACGAGCCAGCAATAAACAAAAGCTACACTAATTACACAAACTACAAGAAAAAATAGGAAGATTCCTGTGAGGTATCCTCAGCTAAGGGTCCACATATGAAACGTTCCCTTAGAAAAATTTATGAATTATTGTGCTGATAAACCTTTTACATTATTTGATTTTCAAACAGCTGAGCAGAACTGAACATACTGAGACATTTCGCTCTTTACCTATTCTGATCAACACTAAACTGACACACAATATTTTTAGCGCAACGCAATCTGACTTTCAATAATCCCTACAAGAGAATGGCCCTGACTAACATTAAACTATACCTTTCACAAATCACTTACCTCACAAAAATCTTAGTTACTCGAACTACTGCAATACAGCGAGCGCCACTACTGTCAGCTAAATAAAAGATTCAAACAGCTGAAGGCACTAACTACTGATAGACATAGTTAGCAAATGAAAGATTTTGATAGAGAACAAACAATTTATTTACCTTAATAGTGTTCAAAAGTCAAAATATATATAGCAGTTCATGACATCCAGTCTTACAAATTTACTATCTCTGATGGACACACGTCCAGGTCATCCGCTCATAAAACTCCGCCATTTCTCTCCCCACATCCACCACTGCTGGCAGCTCACCTTCAACTGCGCAACGCTGCGCACTGTTAACATCCAGCTACCCAACACTACAATATCAAACAACAATGCAAACCAGCCACAGACTGCACACAGCACAGCCAGTGTTTTTCATACAGAGCGCTACGTGGCGTTACCAATTAGAAAACCTAAACAACCTACTTACAATATAATTATACTAACCCCCCTAACACATCCCTCCCCCCCTCCCACTGGTAAAAGCACAAATCGCACGCTGGCCTACCCAAACAAACTGCTAGTACCTCCGTATACAGTGCAAAGACCTCCGACAGAGCTCGCCCCTGCTCTGCAAAATCAGAAACACCTAAGAGCAACTGCCTCACCTCCACAAAATACATCCTAGAAGACGCATATGTTTATGTAAAAGGTATTTGTCACCCAGTGTAAGTTTTAACATGACCCTATCTACATAACTAAATACACTTCCATTTCATTCGAGAAAATCGCATCTCATAAGCACATATGTGCTCAGCCTTCCTATTACGATAAACTCCGTAGACCTGGACAGCCCGTGAGTGCTAAGATGCAGCCAGTCCTTCCAATAACAGGCAATGGCTGCTTTCCGTTTACCGTTCGACGTGATATATGTGACGTCTGCCCACTAAGCAGCTTACAGAAACGAGAAAATTAGTAAAGTTGAAAAGTCAGCCAACCATTTGCAAAGAAAGGTTTATTAGCCCTTGACCCAGGTTTAGATATTTGTAAAAATTTAATGTTCAGAAGGCGTGGGCCTTGTTATATCACGAGGCCCACTACTTCCGAAGAAGATACTCGTATTCTTACAAATATCGAAACCTAGGTCAAGAGCTAATAAACGTTTGCTTGCAACTGATTGGCTGATTTTTAATCTTCTTCAGATTACCATAGTCTCTGTTTCGCAGCCATATTTAAGATTTTGAGAAAATTAGTTATAAAAATTGATTCAACTACTAACACGTTACTCCCTGAGTCCAATAATGTGCACACTGGTTGATGGTTCACAGAAGCGTACACGAGAGATAAGTCATCACGTGAAAGAGCTCCTGGCCTTACCACAGCCTTTTAAAAGCCTTTCAGACTCCAACAGGACCCTATACCTTCCACTCTGCCCATCTTTCCCCCGTGGGGCTGGGCAGTACCGTAGCAAGTGCCCTGTCTGGATGCACCGAAACACGCCCTCAAGTAGGCTAGCTGTACCGAAAAATAGATTTTGCCAGCCTTATGTTAGAAATGTATGGTGCCTGACTATGCTTCGAGACTGAAATGGACGCCTTTAATGCTGAACACTAAACAACCTAACTCGGAGGCTAGCTAGAAAATAGAATCTACTATCAGTTTTCTGGGCGCATCGCTTCTAGTATTTTATTTACTGTTTCCGAATCTGCAACGTTAAGGCACAAAGACGTCGTTGACATGGCGATTCGGATATCCTCAGATACTTCACCTAGATGTCCTTGAATGAGGTAAACCTATGGATTCACAAGATCATTGCAGAATACAACACTGACGTTGTACAGACACTAACAAACCTCATCAATCCACACTATCATAAAAGAATCCCAAAACTGCCAATAGCAAATTTAATGATTAGCCCACGGTCGCCACAAGTAGTAAAACGTGCTGAAAATGGCAGGAGATAGCTCAGTACAGAAACAAATGAGCACATACATACTCCACAGTGTGTAAGGCTGGCCAGAGGAAAATTGTCTGGAACCTAGAAACATAACCATATTGACTGGAGCCATAATATCTGCTAAGCCAAGTAAAATAAATTTGGAAATTAGACAGCTGAAAGGTGTTTGATGTGATATCCTGTAGCGAACAGCCGAGACCCGCAAACATCTCTGACAAGATGGACATTCAGAGACTTGTTTGTGAAATTCATTATTGCTGTCCACAGCTGGAAATAGGTGTTCACCGTAAAATCTAAAGTTCTGTTTCTTCCAAATGGTTGAACGGCTGACTGTCTGAATTCGAACTGGCGTCATAATGCCAACACCACACAACCGAAGTCAGGCTGCTGGTTTTACGTGACATCCAATCCACAGGGATGGCAGAACGTTCACAGCACCAGCGGAACCCAAAATACTGAACACAGTTTCGCCGACAAGACAATCGTTCCCCCCCCCCCCCCCCCCTCTAATACGTCGCGCCGCGCACATCCATGTGTTGCTGCTCGGCGCCATCTCCCTGCCTCCAGTCAGATGGTCAGATGTTGTTCTTCCGTTAACTAGCAACTGGTGAGAGAGATTCAAAGAGAATGGCTCCTTTGGATGTAAGCCAGTGGTCACGCTATCAGATGTGCATGGGTCAGCCAAATAACGTAGAAAATCTTCAGTAGACCAAACAACACCGGAAACTGGACTTAATTGTCTGCAGGGTGTAGTGTCCGACAAGTCACGGTTTTGACCCTATTTAAAATGATGCAAGGCACTGACAAACCAATTAGGCGTTGAACCGACAGTTTATGGAGGGTGTTGTTCAGTGTTGAGGAGGTTCTGTGAGGCTTTTTGGATGTTCATCGTAACATAATGTGGGCACCCTCATTGAGGATGCTGTGACATGAGCATGCAGTTTAAACTGACAGTTCTGGTGAACCAATGTTGTTGATTCCTCTGCATCTTCATGATGAAAGGGTGCCCATAACGAGGGGCAAGAGTCATCTGCAGCCCCCATCCCCCTACCTTTCAGGGAAAGATAAAAGTGTGCTATAATCAGGTGTTTTTCTCTCAAGAAAGTGTCTTAAAAGTCGGTATTAGGCAGGTTTTAACAGAGTCAAAATTGGAAATTTTTATGGCTACTTACAAGTCATCATTGTCTTCGAAAATATTAAAAATAAGCCACACACCCAGGTATGATACCTACAACCACTATAAAATATCTTAGGTCGCCTTTGTCATGATTGCGATGTGAACACTCTTGCCTTTCGGGAGAACAACAACCAAGTTCACGATGCTGTATGCATTCTCTCCCGTTTCCACAAAGACTCTCCCACCTTATCGCACCTTGTCTATGCCATTAAATACCCAATCTTAAAACCACATAAAATTGCAGTGGCTGGGACAGTGGTGAAAGTACCAATAGTGGTTCCCTCAGTTTCGTAGCTTTATGTGGGTTCCAATAAGCAGTCGGAGTCTTCAACTGGATGTGGGCTACAAAATGAATTGTGACCCTCTTCCGCACCGAGTGGAAGACTGTAAAAAGTCTAGAGGCAGTATCAGCGCGATGGCTGCGGCAGGGTGCTAATATTCTGTCCCTCGTCATTTGTCTCATTACCCCAGACCGCTATATTTTCAATGAAAGTGGGGAACGTGGCAGCGCGCCCACGTACGCCACCACCACGTCCGCAGAATTAGTATGCGGCGCCGCCGGCCACAGCACGAAACGAGGGCGGCTGCTTCGCTCGCTGCCAGCACTAACCCTGTCCGACTGGACTTTGCATTACGCTGTCGGCGTGTGATGCTTCAGCCGTGTTCGGTGAAAGTTTCTCTTACAGAGCAGAAAACTTTCGTGATTTTGTGTGATAGGCATCGCATGTTTTCGGGCTCGAACTGTTCTACTATTCTCGTGTAAATGTTTTCACGTGGCTGTTTAATTCTAGCGCTGTTCTTACCTCCGTTGCATTTCTTCCTTGTTGCGCGTAAAGAGCTGTTTTAGGCGACAAAGTTTCTCTCGTTCCATGCGTTCTCCGCAAGTCCGATGGATCGGCGTCGTTCATTTGTTGGAACCATTAATAATGGTTCAAATGGCTCCAAGCACTATGGGACTTACCATCTGAGGTCATAAGTCCCCTAGAATTAGTACTACTTAAACCTAACTAACCTAATGACATCACGCCACAACCTCTGTCACAAAACATAAACACAAATGCCACTCCTAACAACACACCAATACTCGCACAAGCGGCCGCTAACTCTACAACAGCACCTCAGGCTGCCACACCCAACGCCAACACATCACCTGGGGGAATTTTGGAAACACTATTCCCTCGACACACGACCGTTGAAATCCTTACCAAGTAGCTGACGGCCGGCACTGCACTCATCACCCAGCTCATGAGCGCCGAACCCGGGCAATACTGGGCTGTCATACACACTGCCATCACAACACTCTTTCACACTCTTACAAGAATAACATACTACACCCGGCCCGTAACGCAAACCCGCACACACTATCACAGATCCTGTTCTGGAATGCAGACTCTATCCACAACAAAAGGGCAGAATTTGCCGCGTTCATAGAGCGCAAGGGAATCCTTGTCGCGATATTGAGCGAGAATGAGCGTAAACCGCACAAACAATTAAACTTTCCTGGGTACTGAGCCTATCGTACCGACCGACCGGGCGACGCCGTGGCAGGTGGAACTGCAATCGTCATACACAAAGAGCTTCCTGAACTGGAAAAAATCGAGGCTACGGCCGTCAGAGTCAAGTTCAACGGAGCCTACACCACACTGAAATCGGTATACAACAGTCGTGTAGGCATTTAAACACGCGATATCAGCACACTACTCAAAATCTCACCGTGAGTAATAGTCGCTGAAGATCTGAACGCAAAACACCCAGAATGAAATTCATGCATACGAAATCCCAATGGCAAAAACTGTATGAACATTCACTAGGCAGAAACTACATTATACTAGCGCAGACTGCACCGACGCACATTCCCTACCAGAGGGGACACAGGTCAGACGTGATAGACATGGTCCTCATCAAGGGAATTACATCGACACTCAACGTTGCCGTTGAAAACAATCTGCCCTCAAACCACCAACCTGTAATACTATACATTGAGGAAATACTGCAGCACATGGAACAACGCAGGATGTTGGACTACGGGCGTGCGAATTGGAGATTGTTCAAGGAAACGCTCGATAGCCACATCCCACCCATACACGAAATTAACGAAACAGCACAAATTGACGAGGCAGTAGAAACCCTCACTAACGCCGTCCAGGACGCAATGGCGGGCACCAGGCGGCAGTAGTTCAAACGGCAATACCTGATCGAACCTCACAACAACACAGTGCGGCCCTGCCCCAGGAAATCCTGGGCCTAATCTCAATAAGGAATCGCCTCAGGAGACAATGGCAGCGCACCAGGCGGCAGTACTTCAAACGGCACATTAACAGGCTACAGGGCATCATACACGATAAAATACACACACATAGAACACAACAGTGGAACCAAAAACTCGAAGGGCTGGACGCTGAGCGATCTGGCGTGTGGCAACTAGCCCGGCACTTCACCAGGGAGAAAATATATACCCCAACGCTTCAAGGGCCTGACGGACCTGCATACTCAGCGGAACAGAAAGCAGAACTAATGACCCACACACGCACAGCGTCATTCACACCGAACCTGGTACCATCTGATCCAGTGTTCACACTTGCTACTGACCATGAGGTTACACGCATTTTAGACCAACCAAGGCGCGACGACATTCGACATACTTGCACAGCCGAGGTCTCCTGGGCTATAATGCATTCCGCTGCTAGGAAAGCCCCTGTCATGGTGGCATTCAAAACCATGTCCTCCAGGAGTTCACGGATAAAGCCACTGAATACCTAACAAACACATAACGAATGCCATACTAAACCACCAACACTTCCCCGCCTTTTGGAAGACGGCCAAGGTCCTGATATTCAGGAAGGCGGGGAAAGACCACAGCCTCACACAAAATTACCGACCCATCAGCCTCCTGAGCTCGCTCAGTAAGATTGTTGAGAAGGTGATTCTCAAATGCATCACTAGGCACTGCATAACAAATGACATCCTGAGACGGGAGCAATTCGGCTTCAGGAATCACCATTCCACAACACTACAACTCTTACGGGTCGTTGAACATATAACGCATGGCTTCAACACAAACAAAGTAACAGGGGCGGTGTTCCTGGACATCGAAAAGGCTTTCGACCGTCTATGGCACAACGGCCTCATTCGCAAACTCAGCGACGCGGGATTCCCCGACGGGCTGGTGCATCTAATACACTCATCCCTCACAGACAGGAGTTTCAACACTGACGTGCAGGGAAAACAATCAACACGACACGGTATACACGCGGGAGTACCCCAGGGAAGGATACTAGGGCCTCTACTGTTTAACCTCTACATAAACGATCTCCCAACGACACACAACACACAACACAACGAGGGCAATCTACGCGGATGACACAGCCATCCTCGCGCAAGATTGGAAACCATCAAACATTACGTCACGCTTACAGACTGCACTCAGAGTGGCTGAGCCTTGTTTGGAGAAATGGCGTGTTAGAGTAAACGTCGACAAGTGCGAAGCCGTTCTGTTCACCAGAAGACCGAAGCAACTGGCGCAAACACCGATACTGCAGACCAATAACTCTACATGCACGCCCAATACGTTTCCGTGAGAAAGTCAAATACCTCGGTGTCTGGCTGGACCGGAAATTACTCTGGGGGGACCACATGCAACACATGACCAACCGAGCAAGCGCGAGGCTCAAACAGCTCTACAATATGCTCAACAGGCGTAGCACACTGAACAGAAGGGTGACGAGGTCCATGTACATGACACTTATTCGACCCCTGATAAAGTACGCAGCTCCTGTCTGGGGATCGCTGCGCCTATACGCCTGCGCCGTCTGCAGCTCATACAAAACAAAGTACTCAAAATCATAAGCAATGCTTCACAATACACACGCATCGTCTTGAGATTCTCACGGAGGTAATCCACAAACTCACCACAAGACTATACAGAAACTTCAGACATTCGCAGAACCCGTTTATTCTGAATCTGGGGAACTACGACCACAACCATAGATGGAAACATAAAAGACCAAAAGACATACTTTAAGGACCTAACATCTATGGGCAAGCACACGCAAACACAACGGTACAGGTGAGCCCCTGTAAATCAGACGCCATTACTGGATATCCAGCTGGAACACACTGCCGAATAACTGGCACCACGCTGGGAGGCCGTACCGCACACTGCATGCAGACAAGCTCCACTCACCCCCCACACAGAGATGATCTATGGCCGATCTCTCGCTACTATATAACGATCTTGATTGTTCCAGGAATGTAGCAGCTGCAGCAACTGGGATACATCGCCATCGCTTGCCACGGAAATGATGCGTGATACCCATACTAACAAATCCAACCTTGCATGAACTATCGCAGCTAGTAAGCGACTACTGCTCTTACTACCCATCCCACTGTCACAGAGCTTTTTTCCCCACGGCACGAGCCTAGGCAACTTTTTCCCTCTGCTCTTCAAATTGCTACACTCACTCGCGTTTCGTCCACTATCTGTCACCTGATGGACCGTGTTAATGCGTAGTCATACCCAGACGCACGGATAACATCACAGCCCAGCATCCTGTGATCCACTTACTAGATAACTAACATGTTGACGGAGGTGACAGTAAAACTTTTGGTCTGGTCACCACGTTTAGTGCGGGCGTGGAGGGGTCGCATCTCTATATACACAATCCATACGCGAGGCAGGATTCGAACCTGCGACCTAGCAGCAGTGCGATTCTGGACTGAAGCGAATAGAACCGAACGGCCTCAGCAGCCGGCTGTTGGAACCATAACTGGTCAACGATTATCAAAAGGTTGACTTTGTTAGTAATTAACACGTCACTAAAAAAGTTAACTTCGTCAAACATCAAGACGTTACTATACAACTGATTTATTGGAAGTTAAAGTTAATCGTTAATCCTAATAGTAAACTTTATGTTGTGTGTGAAGTGAAAGGTGCAAGTGACTCCAACGCATTACCGTGGTACCGTTGCTTAAATAAAAATTGTTTGGTCGGAGAAGTTTAGATAGTACATCGAAGATAACAAAAACAGGTCAGTAGTTGAATCATTTACTTATATAATTATTCATTTATCAACATTAAATAACGGTAGAATCAATATACAAGAGAATAGTATACTATCCGATTATTGGTGCATCATTCTCACAATAAAATGTTGCTGTAATTGAAAATGCTCATCAATGATGGGTCTGCCGAACATTCTCTTCGAAACTGAACTTCACCTCGAGTTTAAAGTATTAGTACCTTCTATTATGACTTCGATTCGACGACATGTAAGGATATCATATTCGTTATTACAAAGTTTACCATGGGTTGGTTCAAAATAGCTGCCAACTGCTGCAACGTCGAAGGGCTCTGCCACCATTGTAGCAAACTCTGTGATACTGAGAGTTCCCAAAAGTCGTTTTAAAAGCCACCGTCTTTACTCATAATACCACAGATTCAAAACAAATGTAGATATAAATAACATTTATTGTTTTGCACTGAACAGTCAGAAAAACTGATAGACCTGCCTAATATCGTGTAGGGCCCCCACGGGTACGCAAAAGTGCCCCAACACGACGTCGTATGACTCAACTAAGTTATGAAGTAGTGCTGGAGGGAACTGACAGCATAAATCTGCAGCGCTGTAAGTGTACGGGGTGTTGGGGATCCCTTCCATCCCAGATATGCTCAGTAACGTTAA
Source organism: Schistocerca cancellata (assembly GCF_023864275.1). Classification (NCBI taxonomy): domain Eukaryota; kingdom Metazoa; phylum Arthropoda; class Insecta; order Orthoptera; family Acrididae; genus Schistocerca; species Schistocerca cancellata. Next base: position 405,430,829 of record NC_064633.1, on the reverse strand, counting down.
TCTCTGGGGAGTTTGGTGGCCAGCGGAAGTATTTAAACTCAGAAGAGTATTCATGGAGCGACTCTGTAGCAATTGTGGACGTGTGGGGCGTCACTTTGTCCTGTTGGAATTGCCCAAGTCCGTCTCAATGCACAATGGACATGAACGGATACAGGTGATCAACCAGGTTGCTTACGTACGTGTCACCTGTCAGAGTCGTATCTAGACGTATCAGGGGTCCTATATCACTCCAACTGCATACCCTCACACCATGACAGGGCCTTCACCAGCTTCAACATTCCTCTGATGACATGTAGTGTCCATGGATTCATGAGGTATCCTCCATACCCGTACACGTCCATCGGCTCGATACAATTTGAAACGATACTCGTCCGACCAGGCAACATGTTTCCGGCCATCAACAGTACAATGTAATGTCGGCGTTGATGGTCCCACGCGAGGCATAAGGCCTTGTGTCGTGCAGACATCTAAGGTACATGTGTGGGCCTTCGTCTCCGAAAGTCCATATCGATAATGCGTCGTTTAATGGTTCGCACGCTGACCCTTTTGGATGGCCTAACATTGGAATCTGCATGAATTTGCGGAAGGGTTGCACTTCCGTCTCGATGAACGCTTCTATTCAGACGTCGTTGATCCCATTCTTGTAAGATCTTTTTCCAGCCGCCGCGATGTCGGAGATTTTATGTTTTATCCGATTCCTGATATTTACGGTACACTGGTGAAATGGTAGTACGGGAAAATCCCCATTTTATCAGTTATTCGGATACGCTGCGTCTCGTCGCTCATTCGCCGACTATAACACCACGTTCGAACTCATTTAAATCTTCATAATTTGCCATGAACCATGGACCTTACCTTTGGTGGGGAGGCTTGCGTACCTCAGCGATACAGATAGCCGTACCGTAGGTGCAACAACAACGGGCGGGTATCTGTTGAGAGGCCAGACAAACGTGTGGTTCCTGAAGAGGGGCAGCAGACTTTTCAGTAGTTGCAAGGGCAACAGTCTGGATGATTGACTGATCTGGCCTAACCAAAACGGCCTTGCTGTGCTGGTACTGCGAACGGCTGAGAGCAAGGGGAAACTACAGACGTAATTTTTCCCGAGGGCATGCAGCTTTACTATATTAGTAAATGATGATGGCGTCCTCTTGGGTAAAATATTCCGGAGGTAAAATAGTCCCCCATTCGGATCTCCGGGCGAGGACTACTCAAGAGGATGTCGTTTATCAGGAGAAAGAAAACTGGCGTTCTACGGATCGGAGCGTGGAATGTCAGGTATCTTAAAAGGCAGGTAGGCTAGAAAATTTAAAAAGGGAAATGGATAGGTTAAAGTTATATATAGTGTGAATTAGTGAAGTTCGGTGGCAGGAGGAACAAGACTTCTGGTCAGGTGACTACAAGTTTATAAACACAAAATCAAGTAAGAGTAATGCAGGAGTAGGTTTAATAATGAATAGGAAAATAGGAATGCGGGTACGCTAGTACAAACAGCATAGTGAACGCATTATTGTGGCCAAGATAGATACGAAGCCCACGCCTACTACAGTAGTACAAGTTTATATGCTAACTAGCTCTGCAGATGACGAAGAAATTGAAGAAATGTATGATGAAATCAAAAAAATTATTCAGATAGTGAAGGGTGACGAAAATTTAATAGTCATGGGTGACTGGAATTCGATAGTAGGAAAAGGGAGAGAAGGAAACGTAGTAGGTGAATATGGATTGGGGCTAAGAAATGAAAAAGGAAGCCGCATGGTAGAATTTTGCACAGAGCACAACTTAATCATAGCTAACACTTGGTTCAAGAATCATAAATGAAGGTTGTATACATGGAACAATCCTGGAGATACCAGAATGTATCATATATATTATATAATGGTAAGACAGAGATTTAGGAATCTGGTTTTAAATTGTAGGACATTTCCAGGGACAGATGTGAACTCTGACCACAATCTATTGGTCATGAACTGTAGATTAAAACTGAAGAAACTGCATAAAGGTGGGAATTTAATGAGATGGGACCTGGACAAACTGACTGAACCTGACCTTGTACAGAGTTTCAGGGAGAGCATAAGGGAACAATTGACAGGAATGGGGGAAAGCAATACAGTAGAAGAAGAATGGGTAGCTTTGAGGGACGAAGTAGTGAAGACAGCAGAGGATCATGTTGATAAAAAGACGAGGGCTAGTGAAATCCTAGGGTAAGAGAAGAAATATTGAATTTAATTGAAAAGGTGAAAATATAAAAATGCAGTAAATGAAGAAGGCAAAAAGGAATACAAACGTCTCAAAAATGAGATCGACAGGAAGTGCAAAATGGCTAAGCAGGGATGGCTAGAGGACAAATGTAACGATATAGAGGCTTATCTCACTAGGGGTAAGATAGATACTGCCTACTGGAAAATTAAAGAGACCTTTGGAGATAAGAGATCCACTTGCATGAACATCAAGAGTTGAAATGGAAACCCAGGTCTAAGCAAAGAAGGGAAAGCTGAAAGGTGGAAGGAGTATATAGAGGGTCTATACAAGGGCGATGTACTTGAGGACAAAATTATGGCCATGGAAGAGGATGTAGATGAAGGTGAAATAGGAGATATGATACTACGTGAAGAGTTTGACAGAGCACTGAAAGACCTGAGTCGAAATAAGGCACCCAGAGCAGACAACATTCCATTGGAACTACTGACGCTCTTGGGAGAGCCAGTCCTGACAAAACTCTACCATCTGGTGAGCAAGATGAATGAAACAGGCGAAATACCCTCAGACTTCAAGAAGAATATAATAATTCCAATCCCAAAGAAAGCAGGTGTTGACCGATGTGAAAATTACCGAACTATCAGTTTAATAAGTCACAGCTGCAAAATACTAACGCGAATTCTTTACATACGAATGGCAAAACTGGTAGAAACTGACCTCTGGGAAGATCAGTTTGGATTCCATAGAAATGTTGGAACACGTGAGGCAATACAGACCCTACGACTTATCTTAGAAGCTAGATTAAGGAAGGGCAAACCTACGTTTCTAGCATTAGTAGACTTAGAGAAAGCATTTGACAATGTTGACTGGAATACTCTCTTTCAATTATGAAGGTGTCAGGGGTAAAATACAGGGAGGAGAGGCTATTTAAAATTTGTACAGAAACAAGATGGCAGTTATAAGAGTCGAGGGACATGAAAGGGAGGCAGTGGTTGGGCAGGGAGTGAGACAGGGTTGTAGTCTCTCCCTGATGTTATTCAATCTGTATATTGAGCAAGCAGTAAAGGAAACAAAAGGAAAATTCGGAGTAGGTATTAAAATCCATGGAGAAGTAATAAAAACTTTGAGGTTCGCCGATGACATTGTAATTCTGTCAGAGACAGCAAAGGACTTGGAAGAGCAGTTGAACGGAATGGATAGTGTCTTGAAAGGAGGATATAAGATGAACATCAACAAAAGCAAAACGAGTATAATGGAATGTAGTCGAATTAAGTCGGGTGATGCTGCGGGTATTAGATTAGGAAATGAGACATTTAAAGTAGTAAAGGACTTTTGCTATTTGGGGAGCAAAATAACTGATGATGGTCGAAGTAGAGAGGATATAAAATATAGACTGGCAATGGCAATGAAAGCGTTTCTGAAGAAGAGAAATTTGTTAACATCGAGTATAGATTTAAGTGTCAGGAAACCATTTCTGAAAGTATTTGTATGGAGTGTAGCCATGTATGGAAGTGAAACATGGACGATAAATAGTTTGGACAAGTAGAGAATAGAAGCTTTTGAAATGTGGTGCTACAGAAGAATGCTGAAGATTAGATGGGTAGATCACATAACTAATGAGGAAGTATTGAATAGCATTGGGGAGAAGAGAAGTTTGTGGCACAACTTGACTAGAAGAAGGGATCGGTTGGTAGGACATGTTCTGAGGCATCAAGGGATCACCAATTTAGTATTGGAGGGCAGGGTGGAGTGTAAAAATCGTATAGGGAGACCAACAGATGAATACACTAATCAGATTTAGAAGGATGTAGGTTGCAGTAGGTACTGGGAGATGAAGAAGCTTGTACAGGATAGAGTAGCATGGAGAGCTGCATGAAACCAGTCTGAGGACTGGAGACCACAACAATAACAACAACTTGCCATTGTAGCAGCAGTATCCCATCTAACAACTGCGCCAGATACTTGTGTTGTATTGGCGTTGCCGAGCGCAGCGCCGTATTCTGCTTGTTTCCATATACCTGTATTTGAATACTCATGACTATACCAGTTACTTTGGCGCTTCGGTGTATTTAAACGAAATTTGTAATGATAACCAGATACTACCTAAAATAAGTGTTATTTGAAACTTACATTTACATTAACTCCTCATTCTCACTTCCATATTCCTCTATTCTTGACTGACTAGATGCGGCTGCACCTTTGTCAGGAGCAGACTGTCTGCTGTAACTGGACATTGTACCTATGAGCTGCAACACGGAATGAGGTGGTTCTTATGACGGACAACACTTTCCTATTTCGTAATGTAAGAATCGACTTGATATTCATCCTACTAAGCAATTTTGATTTCTCAAATCTCATTTGAGTGAGGACTCTCTCCACTTCTGAAATTAAATGGGGTAAACCTAACACTTTCATTGCTAGACGCCATAACTATTGAAAGAAATTCATTGCTGTCACACCCTCATAAGCATCTACCTGAGCCCAAAAACCTACTGCAGAAGTAGTATTGCGCCGTTTTCTGAAACTTACATTCCTTCACTGACTGATGATAGATTGATCTATTCTGGGCTTATTATAACCAAATATTTCAGCTAATTCAATAATCAGTTCTGTAAGAGACTTCAGAATCTCGTTTACGGAGAACATGTTAATCTTTTCCAGGATGTGAATGTTATTAAGGTAGTGTTATTGTGATACCTATTCATCGTTTACGATGGAGATCTTCAGTTTCACGACTGAGTTTAATTGCTGCAATCATTATTTTCAAATTTATTCCCCATGTATTGTTTAGGATGTACATACGAATCGGTATCACTTGTCAGAATATCTACTTCCACTGTAGGTATTATAACGCTCTTACTCACTGATTCGATGAGATTTGTCAAATCATGAAGTAATTTCGTAGGATCAACGCTTTCTCTTTCAAAAGACTTGGTTGTCATTTGCACGTCCTGTACTATTGGTTTTAAATAACAGAAATATGATCTATTACAATATCACGATACATGTTGTACAGCATTTTTGCTGTACAACAATTTTCTTTGTGTCTGACAACCGTAAAGTGAAGTTTAATTTCTTCCCACTTGACAATATCACTTTAACAACCGGCTCAGTATATGGCCATCGCGTCTCACGTACAGCTCAAATTTTTAAAGGTTCCTCCCTTTCATTTAATGTGTTATGTTCATGTACCTTACTTGGTGCTTAGAAGAATGTGAAAACCATGTTGTAGGTTTCTCGAAACAAACTGTCGGCAATTCTTGACAGTACACTATGTGACCGAAAGTATTCGGACACCTGGCTGAAAATGACTTACAAGTTCGTGGCGCCCTCCATCGGTAATGCTGGAATTCAATATCGTGTTGGGCCACCCTTAGCCTTGATGATAGCTTCCACTCTCGCAGCATACGTTCAATCAGGTGCTGAAAGATTTCTTGTGAATTCTAGCCCATTATTCACGGAGTGCTCACTGAGGAAAGGTATCAACGCCGGCCGGTGAGGCCTGGCACGAAATCGGCGTTCCAAAACGTCCCACAGGTGTTCCATATGATGCAGGTCATGAGTCTGCGCAGGACAGTCCATTACAGGGATGTTATTGTCGTGCAACCACTCCGCCACAGACCGTGTATTATGAACAGGTGCTCGATCGTGTTGAATGATGCAGTCGCCATCCCCGAATTGCTCTTCAACAGTGGGAAGCAAGAAGGTGCTTAAAACATCAATGTAGGCCTGTGTGGTGATAGTGCCACCCGAAACAACAAGGGGTGCAAGAACCCTCCATGAAAATCACGACTACACCATAACACCACTGCCTCCGAATTCTACTGTTGGCACTACACACGCTGGCAGATGACGTTCACCGGTTATTCGCCAAACATACATCCTGCCATCGAATCGTCACATTGTGTACCGTGATTCCTCACTCCACAAAACCTTTTTTCGCTCTTCAATCATCCAATGTTTGCGATCCTAACACCAAGCGAGGCGTCGTTTGGCATTTACTGGCGTGATATGTGGCTTATGAGCAGCCCCTTGACCATGAAATCCAAGTTTTCACATCTCCCGTCTAACTGTCAGTACTTGTAGTGGATCCTGATGCAGTTTGGAATTCCTGTGTGATGGTCTGGAGAGGCGAATGCCTATTGCACATTACGACCCTCTTCAACAGTCGGCGGTCACTGTCGGTCAACAGACGAGGCCGGCCTGTACGCTTTTGTGTTGCACGTGTCCTTCACGTTTCCACTTCACTATCACATCGGAAATAGTGGATCTAGAGATTTTTAGGAGTGTGGAAATCTCGCGTACAGACTTAAGACACAAGTGACACCCAATCATCTGACCACCTTAGAAGTCCGCGAGTTCCACGGAGGGCCCCATTCTTCTCTCTCACGATGTCTAATTACTACTGAGGTCGCTAATGTGGAGTACCTGGCAGTAGATGGCAGCCCAATGCACCTAATAAGAAAAACGTATGTTTTTGGTGGTGTCCGGATACTTTTGATCACATAATGTACCTCATCTGGTGCATGAGAGTGTGTTAACTGCAATGAATGATAAACACATTGCCATATAAGTTTAAACGTCGTTTCAGCCTCATTCATTATTGTTCTTTCTGTGTCCTCGGAAGCATTGTTAACCCGGAACCAAATCATATTTTCTGGGTTATGTTTATGACACTTCAACAAAGCTTTTATTGAATTAACAATGGCTTCAGGGCGAGATTCTAGTCCCACCAAACCCAAGAGCCTGCACACTATATTTCACATCTCGACACTGAAATAACATATACAAATGCCGAGTAGTTTTGTAACGGATATATCTGTTCATACATCTAAAATTGAGCTGAATCCATTTTCACCAATATCCTGAAGCCACATTTCCGGTAAGTGTAGAGCTAACACGTTTACGACAATTTCTCTGCACTTAGTTCTGTGTTAACTGGAGTTCTCCCGCGCATTTGCTATGTGAAAATTATTTTTACATAATTCTGACAAAGAATAACTTTCGAAACAATCCGAAAATTAATTGTGTTTTTATGTTTGAACGTGATTTTTAATGTCTGTTAATTTTACATTCATTTCGGACTTGCAGTAAGTACAATAGACTCTGGTAGTGTCATTTCCAACGGAACATAACCAACCTTTAAGTTGAAGATAAGACCCCACAAACCTGTCTGTAATATTCATGTTGGTCGTATTCAGCATTAGGTCCCATCGCGAAACAGCAGCGAAATGGACAATTCTGCACAAGGACATACCTGGAATCAAACCACTGAAATATATGTAACTAAACACTGCAAGGAAACTGTATAACAGTACACTGCATTCAGCAAGACTGAATATTGTAACTTGTTTAGTTGTTCTGTTCTTTAGATTATAAAGAGGGAGTGCACAGGACAAGGTGATCTTGCTTCATAGATGGTGCAATACAGGAAGGAATGGCGTTCATCTGCTCTGCAAGACTCTTACTGTTTATTGTTGGTATGTGGTTGGTTCAAATGGCTCTGAGCACTATGGGACTCAACTGCTGTGGTCATAAGTCCCCTAGAACTTAGAACTACTTAAACGTAACTAACCTAAGGACATCACACACATCCATGCCCGAGGGAGGATTCGAACCTGCGACCGTAGCGGTCGTGCGGTTCCAGACTGTAGCGCCTTTAACCGCTCGGCCACTCCGGCCAGCTTGTTGGTATGTGCTAGGCTGAAGAATGTGCTGAAAGAAGGCTTAATCACCTCGTACAATGGAACAATTTCATTCCTTCCCCCCACGCACTAAAGAACCAACAGTCGCAATAGAGGTATTTGGTGTACATATTTTATCCGTGTACCTCTCTACACTATTGCAGAAGTCATGGAAGTAACGAATAGAGACCATGGTTTAAAAGTTAAGCTGGTGAAAAGTCTTTAAATTTTCCGTAATATATCCAAGCAGAACCCATAAAAGTCACAAATACCAATAATTAATTTTAGTCGCAGCTGTGCTTGTCAAATACCCCATATTTAGTGACTTTTGTCCCAAATTGGCAACATTGTCTGCAGTGCTTCTTTGAACCGGATTGCTGATACCGTCCCCAGGCAATTCATATGCTCTGATTATGTGTTGTTTCAAATTGTTACGATTCGTAGTGTGAGAAACAATTTTTTATTTTTTTAGATAAGACAGATATTACACTATCGTATTTCTTTATCATAGTTGATATCTCAAATATTTATGTCAAAAAACTTTGATGGTGTAATAGGTAACTTCGTCAAATCTCGCCTGTCCTCAAACAAATATGATAAAATCTAGGGTCTCGACGTAGATTTGATAATAAAAGTCGTTCGTCTTCTGTTCACTGCAATGTGAAACGTAACCGCTTGAAGCGCTGGCGTCGCTACAGCTATTTGGCATCTCTGTAGTGTGATTGTAAACATGTCTTCAAAGTTGGTGTGTTCCTTCGACTCCTTTTCTTTAATATAATATTTCGATTAGGGTGGGTGGGGGAGGGGGTGGCAAGGGGCATAATGCATGCTATTAATTGCGTGTTGATGGGTAGATGGAATATGCTGCAGGCGACTTCATGTCCACAATCTCAGTTACAGCCATCCACCTCTACATCTGGGAACATCCAGGCAGCTTTTCAATAAGCCGGAATAGAAGTTGTGGTCACACTCTAAAATAAAAAATTATTTCGTGGCTTCTCATTCTACTTCATTTCTTTTTGAATTCTGGATGTCACAAGTTGAAACGCACTTCATCTGTTTCGTACTTTTTATTAATTTTGTAGTTGTTGGAACACTAAGTCCATTAACTAAATTATTCAAAAATAAAAATAGTTCTCAGGGCCCATATAGTACACCAAACATTTATTTATTTACATATTCCCCCTCCAGTGCTTTATAAACCGCTTCACACATTTATGGAATTATTTTGGTTAATGTGCAATGTGATATTACAGTGCTGGGTTGTAAACTATAATAGCTCTCTCCTCTATCAAGAAATCCCAGTGTCAGAGTTTGCCTGTCTTCTGCACATGCACCATTTTTCCGGAGAGTATTTTGTTTTGTAATACAAGAAGCCACGTTACTGAGAAAATACTGAAATACACTCTCATCCATTCGTAAGTAATTTATATATAAGACTTGACGTCCTCCACCAATAGCTCTCATACAAAATTTTGCTGAATACTTCAACCATCGCGACATAATACCTATGGGTTCATCCAAGTTTCCTGTTTTTTCCACCGCTTTTCTTCGAAATATACACACACAATGCAATTGTTATACTAGCAACTGCAGCGCATAATAACAAGTTGTCCACCATCTTGAAATTTGATGAAAAATATGCGCCACGTTAAAGACATCTGTGAAAGAAATTTGAAGAGTATTTCATCATATTTCATTGCCAAAGAAGTATGATAGTGTAATACCGGCCTACACAAAGTTTATAATCGAAAAAGTATTTGTTTTCCCGATCTGGATACAAAATTGACGTACTTGTTTAAATGCGTTCAGGGATTTTCATTAGTTGTAGAGCCAGGCTAGAATCCGGTTCCATATCTTAGTTTCCATACTCGACCCCTAACAAAAAGTAGTACTTAACGCGAACTCAGTAAACAAACCACAATAAACAGCCAACACCTGTGGTTATTCTCACTCGCACTCGATTATTTACATCAATCCCGCACATCCCGGCGTAGCAACACATCTTGTCAGAACATGATTTCAAATGCCTCTGAGCACTATGCGACTTAACTTCAGTCGCCTAGAACTTAGAACTAATTAAACCTAACTAACCTAAGGACATCACACAGATCCATGCCCGCGGCAGGATTCGAACCTGCGACCGTAGCGGTCGCTCGGCTCCAGACTGTAGCGCCTAGAACCGCACGGCTACTCCGGCCGGCAACATAATTTCCTCGGGCTACGTGGTGTCATGTTTGTCATAAAGAGTAGTTACGTAATTATCTTTTAACGAATTCAAACAAAGTTACCGAAGTTAGAGTCCGCTAACGTTTCCCAAAATTAACTTAAGAGTTAATCCGTCACTTAAACGTTAACTTCGTTAGTTAACGATTAACGGATTAGCGATCTTGCCCAGCTATGGTTAGAACAGCAGCAGCAGCAGTCTGATAACGATGGAATATTAAACAACGCCAACAAAATTCAGACTTCCTTCATCAGTTGGTTACGAATTCACAAGGTGCCACGAGGCTTCCCCAATTGCCCTCTTCACACCCGACAATTCTTCCAGCGTTTACATCGTTCCGGGAACCAAAGGAAGATTGGGGTTCGTACGTGTGTCGTTTTCAGCGTTTGTTTTCGATTGAGCCTGAAACATTTAATTTGTTTCGAAAACTTACTTCGTTAAAGAACGCTACAATACCGTCGTTTTGTGAAATGTGTGAGTTGCTCAGTGCTTATTAAGTTAAGCAACCCACGTATCGAGGTCCACAAGCGACAAAAGAAACCGTACCAGTTCTGTCATACGGGGGTAGCTGACCGCCGCGGTTCACGCAGGAACTGCAAATTGACTTACACAGTTCATAAGTGAGTTTGCAGTTTCTGCACGAACCACGGAGGTTCTGTTTGGTTCTGATTCAAATTTTTTTTCACTGCAACCTTAATGGTTCAAAACTGTATATGTTAAACTTGGCTTCGACGGCGAATATTAGTAATTTTTTGCTGATCTTAAATTTGGCCTCTGTGGTAAATAAATATGTGGCAAAGATTATTTTCTTTATGCTCAGCACCGCACCTCTCCCAGACCCTAGCTCTGTGCCATTTCAATGATTTTATATCCGCTTTGACATCAGCATCCAAGTCCACGTGATAGCTGCCTCTTACTGCCTACCGCCTATTGTTGATAGCGAACATAACAGTTTAATGAAGTTTCATTACAATTAGCTGGAGTTCAAGGTAATTAACATAAAAGTAACGTGAGGATTTTATTGAAAACAAATATTACTTTTAAATGATCCAGCAAAAGGATACAGGACCATGACTGAGCACAGGCTAAATACAGACTACTTGTAACTGAATTTTGCAAATCTGTATATTCAGATGCTAAGGAATGAATCTAGTTAATTATTGTAGGCTTTGCTGTCCGATCTGCCCTCTCGGTACGTAGCGATGGTGATGTGTTTCTCTATATTATCGCAGCTGTTATGTTGCGAAACATCGTTATGTTGTTTCTTGACCACCGAATCGTGTGTACCTCATGCTTTCTCGACTGTAGTGCCCTTCTTACCGACAAGCCATGTCAGTTTCTGTCGGCTAACTAGAGGGAATTCACCACCGTTATAAATCAGCGACTTGCGTATGGACACCTTAAAATTATCCACTGTTAACAAGTCAGAGTACTCTACTAGATCTCCTGTATGTATTTCGCTTATGGGTTCGTAGAATTGTCCTTATTCGTACATAACAATCACTGCTAATTCCAAAGATCATATGTAACAGTGTTTACATATTGTAAATACCAGTCTAAGAATGGAAATGAATTTGTAATTGAATTATTAATTTACACAAAAATTGCTGCTATGCTTCCAATCTTGTAATTTACATAGCTCCCAATAAGTTGCTTTCCTACATTATGATGTCTCAGCACCACACAGAGTTAGCAAATCGAAAATTTTGCAGTAGCCAAAGACTACAAAACATAAGGTGACGAGAAAAAGGCATATAATAAGGCATCTGAAGGTTATCTTCCGAGCAACTACGAAAACTTCAATCAACGTTTGGGAAAGATTACTGTGCGTAATATTCGCCTTTGTCTCGAGACTTTCCATCAAGGTTCCTAATAATCTCCCCAAAATTATCCTGCCGACTGAGTAACTCGGTCGGCTACATTTCTATACGCACTGTTCCAAATTCCTTGTACGTCTTCATTTAATCAAATCTGGCGAGAATTCCAAACTTTGGAGCATCCGGAAAGGTGCATTGTAGAGAGATCGCACCACCAAAACTGGTGATTGAGTAATACATCATCATGTCGTCTATTGGTTCTTGAAGTTGCTCCTGGATTAAAGATAGTGGGTCAGCTAACATGTTGGACAGATTGGTAGCAAGTTCAAGTACGTGAAGAACAAGCTTCTTAAAATTACCTGTTTTACTTTCAACATAAACATAAAAAGTACCACAATGATTTGGTTTGTATCTGCAGTTTTCTACTGGAGCATGCTTTTCTTAGTGGTTGAACTGAAAGGTGCATAGTAGTTTTTCCCGTCAGACGGCATCTAGTTCCTTGGAAAGGAAACATATTCTACGGCGACTCTTATGATCCAGTTTTCTGTAGAAACCTCTTTTTTGATAACACGTTGATTGTCTATCTCAATGACTCGTTCTCTATTTTCGATTACGTACTGAACTCCAAGGCTGACTACATCCCCAAAGTGACTATCCGCAGTGGAAAGGTCACGGGATACTGCCACAGTAACGGTACCTTCATCAATATTCAGACTCTGCGAGACAGGTGGATCATATCCTATTCTGTATATGCCGATACTAATGGTGCATTATCGAGAGCAGTTATGATATGGTAATTAGTTGTCACAACGCAGGACGACAGCGGGAGACATACACAAAACCTGAAACACGTCTCGAGCAAACGGACCGACTGAATGCTCTGGAGAGCGAGAAAAAGTAAATTCTCGTAATGCGAACTCGTCTCAAAATGCCACATGAAATCGTACTGACAAGTGACGTTCAGGGGGAAGAAGGGAATAGGCATAGGGTTATTAGGTTGGCGAGGGACAATAAGGGAAATGTTGAAATCTGTCACCTGGCAGAAACTCGGCGTAAATTTCGTTATAACTTGCTTGAAAAATTTCAAATTCATCCTGTCGGGGCAAAAATTTTAAGAACATTACTCAGTCCTCAAGGAATCTTTTTACCCCGTGAGCCACGCAGACAAAATTAGGAAAATTTCAGCTTTTACATACGCATACAAACAGTTAGTCTCCTCACGCTACTACCGTGAATGGACCATATACGAGGTGCATTCAAGTTCTAAGGCATCAGATTTTTTTTCTAATTAACTACTCACCCGAAATCAATGAAACTGGCGTTACTTCTCGACGTAATCGCCCTGCAGACGTACACATTTTTCACAACACTTACGCCATGATTCCATGGCAGCGGCGAAGGCTTCTGTAGGAGTCTGTTTTGCTACTGGAAAATCGCTGAGGCAATAGCAGCACGGCTGGTGAATGTGCGGCCACGGAGAGTGTCTTTTATTGTTGGAAAAAGCCAAAAGTCACTAGGAGCCAGGTCAGGTGAGTAGGGAGCATGAGGAATCACTTCAAAGTTATCACGAAGAAACTGTTGCGTAACGTTAGCTCGATGTGCGGGTGCGTTGTCTTGGTGAAACAGCACACGCACAGCCCTTCCCGGACGTTTTTGTTGCAGTGCAGGAAGGAATTTGTTCTTCAAAACATTTTTGTAGGATCCACCTGTTACCGTAGTGCCCTTTGGAACGCAATGGGTAAGGATTACGCCCTTGCTGCCCCAGAACTAGGACACCATAATTTTTTCAGCACTGGCGGTTACCCGAAATTTTTTTGGTGGCGGTGAATCTGTGTGCTTCCATTGAGCTGACTGGCGCTTTGTTTCTGGATTGAAAAATGGCATCCACATCTCGTCCATTGTCACAACCGACGAAAAGAAAGTCCCATTCATGCTGTCGTTGCGCATCAACATTGCTTGGCAACATGTCACACGGGCAGCCATGTGGTCGTCCGTTAGCATTCGTGGCACCCACCTGGATGACACTTTTCGCATTTTCAGGTCGTCATGCGGGATTGTAAGCACAGAACCCACAGAAATGACAACTCTGGAGGCGATCTGTTCAACGGTCATTCGGCGATCCCCCAAAACAATTCTCTCCACTTTCTCATTCATGTCATCAGACCAGCTTGTGCGAGCCCGAGGTTGTTTCAGTTTGTTGTCACATGATGTTCTGCCTTCATTAAACTGTCACACCCACGAACGCACTTTCCACACATCCATACCTCCATCACCACATGTCTCCTTCAACTGTCGATGAATTTCAATTGGTTTCACACCACGCAAATTCAGAAAACGAATGATTGCACGCTGTTCAAGTAAGGAAAACGCCGCCATTTTAAGTGTTTAAAACAGTTCTCATCCTCGCCGCTGGCGGTGAAATTACGTCTTCCATACAGTACTGCCATCTACGGGACGTATTGACAATGAACGCGGCCTCATTTTAAAACAATACACATGTTTCTAACTCTTTCCAGGCCAGAGAAAAAAAATCGGAGGCCTTAGAACTTGAATGCACCTCGTAATATTACTGATCGAAAAAAATATTTATGTTTTTGAAGCTGGTAATATTAAACTCGTTGTTATAGAACTAGCGTTTGTAGTGACTCTGTTTGGATCTCCGTGAAGGATGGTTCAAATGGCTCTAAGTACTATGGGACTTAACACCTGAGGTCATCAGTCCCCTAGATTTAGAACTACTTAAACCTAAATCACACACACCCACGGTCGAGGCAGGATTCGAACCTGCGACCGAAGCAGCAGCGTGGTTCCTGACTGGTGTGCCTGAACCGCTCGGGCACAACGGCCGCCTCTCTGTGAAGGACAATATCCCAATTGACGTCGACGTTTCCCACAGCGTACGTAATTTCGTACAGTTGCCTCAAATTCTTGAAATGAAAGAGATAGAAAACTTCTGTAGGATCTTCTCGAATTGGAACACTGCCATTCGCATTTGGTCATTCGATGATTGTCTGCCAGTGTAATGAGTACTTTTATAGCAGAGAAAACTTTCCCTATGCTTCTTGTTGTTGTTGTGGTCTTCAGTCCTGAGACTAGTTTGATGCAGGCTCTCCATGCTACTCTATCCTGTGCAAGCTTCTTCATCTCCCAGTACCTACTGCAGCCTACATCCTTCTGAATTTGTTTAGTGTATTCATCTCTTGGTCTCCCTCTACGATTTTTACCCTATACGCTGCCCTGCAGTACTAAATTGGTGATCCCTCGATGTCTCAGAACATGTCCTACCAATCGATCCCTTCTTCTAGTCAAGTTGTGCCACAAGCTCCTCTTCTCCCCATTCCTATTCAATACCTCCTCATTAGATATGTGATCTATCCATCTAATCTTCAGCATTCTTCTGTAGCACCACATTTCAAAAGCTTCTATTCTCTTCTTGTCCAAACTGTTTATTGTCCATGTTTCACTTCCATACATGGCTACACTCCATACAAATACTTTCAGAAACGACTTCCTGACACTTAAATCTACACTCGATGTTGACAAATTTTTCTTCTTCAGGAACGCTTTCCTTGCCATTGCCAGTCTACATTTTATATCCTCTCTACTTCGACCATCATCAGTTATTTGCTCCCCAAATAGCAAAACTCCTTTACTACTTAAATGTCTCATTTCCTAATCTAATTCCCTCAGCATCACCCGACTTAATTAGACTACATTCCATTATCCAAAACTTGGTTTTGTTGATATTCATACGATACCCTCCTTTCAAGACACTGTCCATTCCGTTCAACTACTCTTCCAAGTCCTTTGCTGTCTCTGACAGAATAACAATGTCATCGGCGAACCTCAAAGTTTTTATTTCTTCTCCATGGATTTTAATTCCTACTCCGAACTTTTCTTTTGTTTCCTTTATTGCTTGCTGAATATACAGATTGAATAACATCGGGGAGAGACTACAACTCTGTCTCACTCCCTCCCCAACCACAGCTTCCCTTTCATACCCCTCGACTCTTATAACTGCCATCTGGTTTCTGTACAAGTTTTAAGTAGCCTTTCGCTCAATGTATTTGACCCATGCCACCTTCAGAATTTGAAAGAGAGTATTCCAATCAACATTGTCAAAAGCTTTCTCTAAGTCTACAAATGCTAGAAACGTAGGTTTGCCTTCCCTTAATCTTTCTTCTAAGATAAGTCGTAGGGTCAGTATTGCCTCACGTGTTGCAACATTTCTACGGAATCCAAACATTCCATAATATTGTACTCAAGTACATCGCCCTTGTATAGATCCTCTATATACTCCTTCCACCTTCTACTTTCCCATCTTTGCTTAGAACTGGGTTTCCATCTGAGCTCTTGATATTCATACAAGTCGTTCTCTTTTCTCCAAAGGTCTCTTTAATTTTCGTGTATGCAGTATCTATCTTACCCCTAGTGAGATAAGCCTCTACATCCTTACATTTGTCCTCTAGCCACATCTGCTTAGCGATTTTGCACTTTCTGTCGATCTCATTTTTGAGACGTTTGTATTCCTTTTTGCCCGCTTCATTTACTGCACTTTTATATTTTCTCCTTTCATCAATTAAAATCAAATCAATATTTCTTCTGTTACTCAAGGGTTTCCACTAGCCCTAGTTTTTTTACCTATTTGATCCTCTGCTGCCTTCACTATTTTATCCCTCCATGTTACCCATTCTTCTTCTACTGTATTTCTTTCCCCCATTCCTGTCAGTTGTTGCCTTATGCTCTACCTGAAACTCTGTACAACCTCTGTTTCTTTCAGTTTATCCAGGCCCCATCTCTTTAAATTCCCACCTTTTTGCAGTTTCTTGAGTTTTAATCGACAGTTCATAACCAATAGATTGTGGTCAGAGTCCACATCTGCCCCTGGAAATGTCTTACAATTTAAAACCTGGTTCCTGAAGCTCCTTCTTACAATTATATAATCTAACTGATACCTTTTAGTATGTCCAGGGTTCTACCATGTATACAACCTTCTTTCAAGATTCTTAAACCAAGTGTTAGCTATGATTAAGTTATGCTCTACGCAAAATTCTACCAGACGGCTTCCTCTTTCATTCCTTCCCCCCAATCCATATTCACCTACTATGTTTCCTTCTCTCCCTTATCCTACTGACGAATTCCAGTCACCCATGACTATTAAATTCTCGTCTCCCTTCACTACCTGAATAATTTCTTTTATCTCGTCATACATTTCATCTATTTCTTCATCATCTGCAGAGCTAGTTGGCATATAAACTTGTACTACTGTAGTAGGCATGGGCTTTGTGTCTATCTTGGCCACAATAATGCGTTCACTATGCTGTTTGTAGTAGCTTTCCCGTACTCCTATTTTTCTATTCATTATTAAACCTACTCCTGCATTACTCCTATTTGATTTTGTATTTATAACCATGTATTCATCTAACCAAAAGTCTTGTTCCTCCTGCCACCGAACTTCACTAATTCCCACTATATATAACTTTAACCTATACATTTCCCTTTTCAAATTTTCTAACCTACCTGCCCGATTAAGGGATCTGACATTCCACGCTCCATTCCGTAGAACGCCAGTTTTCTTTCTCCTGATAACGACATCCTCTTGAGTATTTCCCGCCCGGAGAGCCTAATGGTGGACTATTTTACCTCCGGAATATTTTACCCAAGAGGACGCCATCATCATTTAATCATACAGTAAAGCTGCATGCCCTCGGGAAAAAGTACGTCTGTAGTTTCCCCTTGCTTTCAGCCGTTCGCAGTACCAGAACAGCAAGGCTATTTTGGTTAGTGTTACAAGGCCAGATCAGTCAATCATCCAGACTGTTCCCCCTGCAACTACTGAAAAGGCTGATGCCCCTCTTCAGGAACCCCACGTTTGTCTGGCCTCTCAACAGATACCCGTCCGTTGTGGTTGCACCTACGGTACGGCTATCTGTATCGATGAGGCACGCAAGCCTCCCCACCAACGCCAAGGTCCGTGACGCCAAGATCCGTGGTTCATGGGGGGTGGGGGGGCCCTATGCTTATGACCGTGATATTGAAGCAGGTTCTACACCAAACATCGACCACCAAATGTTCGAAGTCCTATATAAGCGTGTAGTACATAATAGCTCATTGAAGAATCCTTTGATCAAAACTAAATACGCCCAATTACCTTTGCAATGCAACAGAATGTATTACGACCCTTACTTGAAACGAAACCGACTACATTATGACCGTTACTAAACTCCACACTACCAGGACATATCGCTTGTGAATCTCCAAAAACAATGACTGTTCCATTGCACACACTTTCTACACGTCCTCTCGTTATCCTGTCTCGTAACAAAGTACAGTCACATTCCAATCATTTTACTTTTCTTCGCTCACCCTGGATAAACGATAAGTGAAGGAATAAATACTTCGCTCGCGCAGCCGAAACATGCCGCTTCGAGATATATTCAGGGACGCTTCAACCTTTATAAAACTGCCGAAGCCGAGTGTTACTGGTGCGACAGTGAGGAGAAAATATGAAGGAATCAAAGACAACTAATCCGAGGCCATGCAGTCCTCGTACACTGACGGACAGCGATCGTCGCGCATTTCGCAGGCTGGTTGTCAGACAATCGCATAAAATCAGCCAAAGGAATCACTCGTGATATCCACTGTGCTGTCAGCAGTACATTCAGTACAATGGCAGTGCGTAAGAAGTCAAGAAAAAGGCGTACTGCGGTCGAGCAAGTTCTCACAAGCCACACATTTCTGTAGCTTAAGGTGGTGTGAGGAGAAACGATGCTAAATAGTGGATGATTGAAACGAACGATTTGGTGCGAAGAATCACAATATACCTTGTGGCAGTCCGATGGAAGTGGGTGGGTTTGACGAATTCACGGAGATCGTTACGCACCATCGTAAATAGTGTCAACAGTTGAATATGCTGTGTATTGTGTATTGAACTGGGGACCTAGAAACGATGGGGAGGCTTCGTCCCTGCCACAGCCGTCAATGGTTCACAAACCCCACAACAGGCTACGGCAGTCCACTCACCCCACCACCACCTTTCGGCGAACTCAGGTTTATTGTGTATTGTGCGACGGTCTCCAGTGGACCACCCCTCCCCCCCCCCCCCACCATCCGACAGAAATTTGTCACATCAGACGACTGTAACCCCAAATGTTTGTGTGGTAGAGTAATTATGACGTACGGTACGTGGAGACAGTGTTCGCGGAAGGCGGAATAAGGGGAACCAACCCGCATTCGCCAAGGCAGATGGAAAACCGCCTAAACAACCATCCACAGGCTGCCCGGCTCATCGGACCTCGACACTAATCCGCCGGGCGGATTCGTGCCAGGGACCGGCACGCCTTCCCGCTCGGGAAGCAGCGCGTTAGACCGCGCGGCTAGCCTGGCAGGCTTAAATACGGGGTAATTTGGGTGACGATATGGGACTGTGTTTGTTGTCATGTTGTGGTTCCCTTATTACGCTGAAGAATACTCTAAATGCTGAAGTATATCCACGCATGTTACTGCACTGAGTACTGTATATAGTATAGAAACCGTTCGCAGAGGATGATTGTGTCAACATGACAGTGCATCCTGATACAAATCAGCATCTGTAAGGCAATGGTTTGTGGACAGTAACATTCCTGAAATGGAAAGACCTGCGCAGAGTCCCGACTAAACTCAAAGGAAGATCTGTGGAACGAGTTAGATAACAGGAGTGGGCAACCTTCGCTGACCCGCGGGTCTCCACATTCTTTATTAATGTCAGCGGGCAGCAGCGCATAAAGTCAAGACTATAGCGTACATGACTTTCATGTTTATGATATAAAACTAAAACTCCACCAGAACAGGCCATAAAGGCTCAGCAATATTGACCGGCCATCGTGTCATCCTCAGCCCACAGGCGTTACTGGTTGCGGATATGGAAGGGCATGTGGTCTGGATACCGCTCTCCTGGCCGTATGTCAGCTTACGAGACCGGAGCCGCTACTTTTCAATCAAGTAGCTCCTCAGTTTGCCTCACAAGAGCTGAGTGCACCCCGGTTGCCAACAGCGCACGGCAGACCGGATTGTCACCCATCCACGAGGTGGCCCAGCCCGACAACGCTTAACTTCGCTGATCTGTCAGAAACCGGTGTTACGATTGCGGCAAGGTCTTTAGCGTTTATGGGATAACACACCGTCATGAATGGCGTTCCTTTCCCGACACTCTGAGTCAGTAATTTATGCCTCGAAATGGTCTATGTGAGAAAATGTCCTATGGGTTCACTCTTAATTTCTTCCGCAGGCCGAAGTTAAACCAATCGCGTGCCGGATGCGGCTTGTTGTCCGCTTGACTGCGCACGCGTGAGTTAGAACGTCTACTTCGTTCGAGATCACATCTTTCTCTTGTTTCTGCTCCTGAAGTAGGATGGGCGGTCATTTCTCCATGAACATTCAGACATGTCATGGCAAGTGTCCTCACCGGAGATCAAGCTGTCACATGGGCGAAACCTTACACACACCATATTGTAGTCCAGTAATAGGTGTCAGAACTTCTGCAAAACACATCAGAATGAGAGGTTATGTTCCTAGAACGTAGGTTATTCAGAACATTTAACGAATTCAGCCATACCTGGAGAGGAGCCTTACACATAATCTCCCATCGAGGAACGTGATCTCGCTAACTAAACTGCAGTATCCGAAGAGCCGTACTGAAAGTACGATATCTCGGGCCCCACTTGCGAGTATGTCAGTGGTGCTGTGATGCGAGGCTCTCTTTGGTTAGATTACACAGATAAGGCTCGGGTAGAGGGCAGAGAGAGAGAGAGAGTTTTCTGGTTGTTGCCGTGGAAAGAGGTCTCTGGCGGTCTGTTTTGAATACGAAGCGTTCGGTACAAACGCACTCTGTTTTGGAGCTGCTGCGCGAGTAACAAGAAACAGTGTAAACACGCCAAGGAGGACGTTCCAGCACCGTGGACGCTCCGTAACCAGAAGATCTGCGGCCTGTGGCTACTTCTGCTTACCAGATCCCGCTGTTGGTGTCGATTTATCCTGAGGACGTAGTACTGCTGCTCCTGTACTTATTAAGACTAAGTAAGTGCTGTAATAATACTCGTGCTTTGGTGATTTTTCTTAGATCTGGGAATGGGACGTGTAGCACATTTCTTGGAATATTATTCGGTAGCTGGCCCATTTTCCCTTATGTGAAGTATCACTTTCTTCCTTAATTCGACACGTACCTGCAATGCTTATTTAATGCACCTTGGGCGTGTTCGTGTCAATCTAACATCGCTATGTTCAGCCTCCCTCTTGCATTTGATATGTTTTCACCTTTGGATTCTACTGCCAAGCGTTTCTGCTTTATTGTGTTCACCTTTTGAAAGTTTACTACTGTGTGTGTGTGTGTGTGTGTGTGTGTGTGTGTGTGTGTGTGTGTGTGTGTGTCCGTGTTTATTTTTTCTTAACTAAAAAATCTTGTGTTTGGTGATTGTATCGTATACTACTTGCATTGCTCTTTGTATGTCATGTTCGGACTAGTGTACCCGCTGTAAATTAATTTGAAGCACGTTTGGCTGTTTCAGCCACCTTTTGGTATTTCATGTTTGAATTTGTTAAAAGTAGCAACCTCTCTCGTGGCACCCTTCTTTTTCTACTTTCGTTAAAGAGGGAGTTTGTAATACGCATTTCTTTACTTGTCTTAAAGAGTTTTGATGTGTTACAGAAGCTATAATCTGTTCCCTCGCGCCAGCTATGGCGTGTGCCTTCAAGTACTGGGCGGATCTTCTGCGCGCCTGTTTTGGTTGATGTGATGCCATGGAGCCTTGATATGTCTTAGGACACGCTGTTGGCGACTATGCTTTCCATGCACCACTTCCGTCTGTATTCTGCTCGTTATGTATATGTTTCTGTCTTTTACCAGTTGTAAAGTTAACTACAGTAGAGCGTCGATCATCTTAAGTAATTGGGGGCATGGATGTTCGGAAAACTTGTTTGTTCGGATAATCGAACTGTACATGTTTATTTGCCAAAAAGAAGTACTGTACACTAAATTTATCCATAAAAACAGGCATCTCTCTTAGTATTACAAAGTAACATACAAAGGCAACTTCAGTAGGAATATATAGTATGTGGCACAACCTCGTACTTGTCCCTCATAGAAAGGACAACACGTTTACGTTTAAATGTTGTATCGTGTAGTTCACTTCTTCACGCAGCAGCACACAATTGGTCTTAACAGAGAACAAAAGGTGACTGGTTGCACCAAGAGAAGCTCTTCTAGGGACGCGCAATCCTTCAAAGTGCGCGGAGCGGCACGCCTCAACTCTTAAGCTGGCGCAGCTGTTGCTGTGAACAGCTTTGATACTGCCGCTACTTCTACTGCCAGTGCCAAGCAGACAGAAGTGTGCTGATTGTTTAAAAACAGCGACTGGCGGCTTAGCCGGTCAGCAGCGCCTTGTGAAGGCACGATTAGAAGCAATGTTCCGCCAGCGGTGGCCCAGTGCGGCGACTACTGTGGGAAACTTGGTTTGGGAGTGAGGGGGATGATGGACGGTAGGGTGGGAGATTAACAGGGGCGAGCGAGAACACAGTTCGGTTAAGCGGTCGCTCGGTTGACCGACGTTCGGATAATCGACGCTCTACTGTATTGTGTTGCTATTTTATTAAGTAAAGAATCTTAAACTTATTCATTAGGACATTTCGATAGAACTTAAACGAATCTTGAATGACCAGCCATATCTGATATCTATCTTGTAAGTTTTAATGGTTCAGTTTTGTGTTGCGTCTAATGGAATAGTGATTTCCTTGTTAAAATCACTTTCATTCATGATAAATATTTGGTACTCAATCTGCGGTTGTAGTAACAGTAACGTCGTGGGCAAAAAATTAAAAAAAAAATTTTTTTAAGCAAACAATGCTCAATTTCCTCTCCCATTCCACCGATTCCCCCCCCCCCCCCCCCCCCCCGAAATCCCCAACTATCAACTATCCCGTCATTCCTAATGTGTTAACGTCCAGAATAAGCAGTGGCACCATAGTGCCGCTCACCTCCCGATGTATGAGAAGGACCTACTGAAACATTACACAAAGTTATTACAATGGACGCAGCCTTTTATTTTTCGTCCTTGTAATGCGACATTTAGTTTTCTGTTCGACACAAACACAGTCTGACACGACAGAAGAGAGACGGAAACGAACAGAGAGAGAAACAACGGAATGGTCTGTGACTGAATCGCGTGACACGCTAGAATGCCCGCACACAAACAGTAGCAGCGTTGATTACGCAGCGAGAATTAATAGCTTTGCCAGCTCCATCGTTGCGTGTAGGGGTAGCCTGGCAACAGATAGTCCACATTTAATTACTTGAGTTATCATACATGGAGAACATAAATTGACTACTCACTTACATACTGCGTTTGTAAATTTATTAGTATTGTCCCGTTTTAAATGTTTTATTCTCTTTCATCTTCCTGTACAGTAAACATTCTGATTTTCAGCAGGTAATTTATTCTTGTTTCAGAGTTAAACGAATTATATCCAACTGTTGAGGTTTTTTTAAACACGTATTCCCAGATAATAATGTCCGCCGCTCGTGGTCTCGCGGTAGCGTTCTCGAGTCCCGAGCACGGGGTCCCGGGTTCGATTCCCGGCGGGGTCAGGGATTTTCACTTGCCTCGAGATGACTGGGTGTTTGTGTTGTCCTCATCATTTCATCATCATCCAAGAAAGTGGCGAAATTGGACTGAGCAAAGGTTGGGAAATTGTACGGGCGCTGATAACCACGCAGTTGAGCGCCCCACAAACCAAACATCATCATCATCATCCAGATAATAATTTATCGTACGTGAAATAAAAATGGTTAGAAATAGGTTTCCTTCGAACTTGCGCAAATACATCACAGGCGTGACTGAATTTGATGCGTCAGCCGCACGAGTGTCTCAATACGTAACTGACCCGATTATGAATTCACCCCGAAACAGTTTATCAGACCACAGTATGGAAGAGCCGCGTTCATAATTACATTTGCAGCAAATGTGTGCTTGTGGTAGCGCGTTTTTGATGTACTAAGTGGACTGCGTAGGTTTGCTGTAGAGAATTCAGTGTTGAATATTGCAGTATGATTTTTCATCTGTAGGCCAAAACACTTGCTCACAGTATTTAGAAATAAATCTTACAAACAGATGATACACATGAATTGTTAGGCCTTCATCTCACGGTGACTATCGTTGCTATGGTGAGGATTAAAGGTGTTGTGTGAAATATTATAAGAAAGTAGTCTAAGCTTTCCCACAGAGTAACGATTCCATTTTGTACTGAATGTCATCGCAAATTGTCAATGTTCATCTCACTTTTAGCTCTTACGTTCAACTTTATTCGCGATTGTAGATTTTAAGATAGCTTCTGTAAAACGTCTACGGAAAGTACTTGAAAGGTAAAGATCAATAAAAGTATTTACCAAATTTGCCCACAAAATATTTTTGTCTTTTGTTAGACTACTATCATTCGAAAGTGTACAACTGAATATGACTACGTCCTCATAAATTTCAGCTGTAGAAAAAGGTTTTTTGTCGAACACTAAAATTGTATTAAGACTAATAGCTCAACAGTGACTGTTGTTTCAATAATTTTTGAATCCATGTGGGCCATATTTTGTTTGGGCCTCGAAAAGCATTTATAAATGAATACAAGGAATTATTACTCAAAGAATAAAATTAGGACTACATCTGAGGAAAGCCAAAGAAGAGTTCCTGGGTAGTCAACATCAGATATACAGTACTGAAGGCAAAGATGTGGAACACAAATGGAAAAAATTCTAAAGCATCCTCCAGTGTCCGTTAGACAAGTAAGTTCCGAGCAAGATCTTAAGGGATGGGAAGCACCCACCATGGTTTAATAGCCGTGTTCTAAAACTGCTGCTTAAACAAATAGACTTCATCACAGATACAAGATACAGCATAGCCTAGCTGACAAACAAAAGTTTAACGGATCGAAAGTGAACGCGAGGAGAGCAACGAGAGATGTGGTCGATGACCTTTAAAGTAATGCTTGGCCATCTAATCTGAGGAAAAACCCTTGTGTAAAGTCAGTAAACGGTTCGAATTCCTCTATACAGTCACTCAGCGACCATTTTTGCACCTAAGCGGAAAGTAACACAAAGAAGGTCGAAATACCGAATTCGGTCTTCCGCAATTGTTTCACCGAGGAAAATCGTTATACATCCTTCCCTGCAACAATCTTACGAATGTCGAAACTGTTATAGAGGATCGCGTAATAGACTAGCAACAGTTTTCACTTAGCTATGTAAAGACGAAAGAACTATATGACATGTCCGTCAAATTCTAGATAGTTTATGCGAAAGAATTAGCTCCCCTTCCAGAAATATTTTATTGTTGTTCGCTGGAGCAACTAACGGTACGTAGTGACTAGAAAAAAGCCCAGTTCATTCCTGTTTTCAAGAAAGCTCATAGGGGCGATGGACATAATAATATGCCTATATCATTGACGTTTTTGGAGAACATGGATTCCGCAAACAGAGATTTCACGACACTCAAGTGGCTCGCTCTGAGATTCACAGTGTTGATGCTGTCTTCTTGATTTCAGGAAGGCATCTTACTCCGTACCGCACTGCTGTTTACTTGAAAAAAGTACGAATTTACTCAGTGTGGGGCCATATTTTCGACTGGATTCAAGACTTCCTCGCAGACAGAATTCTACATGTCGCTCCTAATGAAAACATTCGACAGATATAATGGTGACTTCGGGAGTACCCCAAGGAAGTGTGTTAGGACTATTAATGCATACAATGCATACAATGCGTATAAATGGCCTAGACTGCAATGCCAGAAGACAGTATCAATTTTCAGAATGAACTCCGAAGGATGATGAATGATGCAGGTTTTGGAAGTTTGAGCCTGAACGTAAGTAAATGTAATATACTGCGCATAGATAGGAAAGGAAGTCCACTACTGTACCACTAGAATCTTAATAACAAACTCCTGGAAACGTTATCTACCGTAGGAATCTAGTATTAACGATCCAGAACTTACTTGATGGGGTAGTTCTCTGCGAATGTGTGAAAAATAGGTGACTTTAGTGATGTTTGCTCTTTCAAGTAAAACTAAAGGTAATTTTAGATTTCACGATTTAGCTTTACACATTATATCTTTGGCTTTAAGACCACATTTTTTTGTCAACATTGGACGCTGCCCGTAACCGTTACAGCAAGTGTAAGAGCCCCTTGCAGCCAGAACATTTGTTCTTGGTGGGAATTACCGTAGCCCTACGGCTGGATATGTAACAAGAGAGTTTTGTGTAAGACATTTTCAATGTATTTTCTATCAGCATACATACGACAATTGAAAAATATTAAGGTCCAACAAAACAGTGACGAATTGAAACAAATGGCTTCAAATGAAATTTTTTTCGTCCACGAAATCAAGAGGAAGCATGCAGCGCGAATAGACTTCCGATGAGACTGCAAAACAGGTATGTACACTGATAGAGAACACAGAAAGCGGGTGCCAAATTACGATCGAAATCGTATGCACCGTTCGCAGGCTATTTCTTCTTCTATCACATCACACAAATCTTCCCCCTCATAGACGCTTTCAATGAGTTCTTTCCACCTATACGCTCTCTCCTCTGGATTTAACAGAGGAATTTCCGTTGCACTCTCAATGTTTCCACACTTGCTGTTAATGACAGCGAATGTAGTTTTGACTTTCCTGTATACTGAGTCTATCTTTCCGGCAAACGTTTCTTTTTTGATTTCTTCACACTTTTCATGCATCATTTTCTTCTTAGCTTTCCTACTCATCCTATTTATTTGACTCCTAAAAGACTTGTATTTCTCTACTCCTGAGTTTCCCGGAACATTTTTGTACTTCCTTCTTTCATCGATCAATTGAAATATTTCTTCTGTTACCCATGGTTTCTTCGCAGTTACCTTCTTTCTACCTATGTTTTCCTTCCCAACTTCTGTGATGGCCCTTTTTGGTGACGTCCATTCCTCTTCAACAATACTGCCTATTGAGCTATTCCTTATTGCTGTCTCTATAGCCTCAGAGAACTTCAACCGTATCTCATCATTCCTTAGTATTTGCGTATCCCACTTCTTTGCGTATTGAATCTGCCTGACTAATGTCTTAAACTTCAGCCTACTTTTCATCGCTACTATAATGTGGTCTGAATCTATATCTGTTCCAGGGTACGCCTTACAATCCAGTAATTGATTTCTGTATCTCTGGCTGACAATGATGAATCTAACTGAAATATTCCCGTATCACCCGGCCCTTTCCAAGTATATCTCCTCCTCCTGATTCTTGAACAGAGTATTCGCTATTACTACGTGAAAATTATTACAGGACTCAATTAGACTTTCTTCTCTCTCATTCTTTGTCCCAAGCTCATATCCTCCTGTAACCTTTTCTTCTACTCCTTCCCCTACAACTGGCTTCCAGTCTCCCAAGGCTATTAGATTTTCACATCCCTTTACATACTGAATTATCATTTCAATATCCTCAACCAGTTTCTCTACCTCTACGGCTTTTGCTTGGGACGTCGGCATGTATACCTGAACTATCGTTGTCAGTGTTGGTTTTCTGCCGATTCTGATAAGATAAACCCTGTCACTGAACTGTTCACAGTAACACACTCTCTGCCCTACCTTCCTATTCATAAGGAATCCTACTCCCGCTATATCATTTTCTACTGCTGTTGATATTATACCGTACTAATCTGACCAGAAATCCTTGTCTTCTTTTCACTTCACTTCACTGACCCCTGGTATATCTAGATTGAGCCTTTTCATTTCCGATTTCAGATTTTCTAGTTTCCCTACCACATTCAAGCTTCTGACATTCCACGCCGCGACTCGTAGAACGTTATCCTTCCGTCGATTATCCAATCTTTTTCTCATGGTAACCTCCCCCTTGGCAGTCCCCTTCCGGAGATCCGAATGGGGGACTACGCCAATGGAGAGATCTTCATGACACTTCTTCAGTTACACGCCACAGGTCCTGTGGGTACAAGTTATGCTTCTTTAATGCTGTGGTTTTCATTGCATTTTGCATCCTCATGCCGTTGATTCTCCCGCCTTTAGGGGCAGTTTCCCACCACTAGGACAAGAGAGGTCCCTGAACGTCTGTCCGCTCCTCCGCCCCCTTTGACAAGGCCGTTGGCTGAATGAGGGGTGACTTCTTACGTTGGATATCTTCAGCCGCCATATAAAGTGGAATTATCCGAATTCAAATTTGATGTTCTAATACAAAGATTGCCTGGAATATTGCAGAAGTTACTTGTAGGTGATTATTACCTTTAGGGATTAGACATGTTGTTGTTGTTGTGGTCATCAGTCCTGAGACTGGTACAATGCAGCTCTCCGTGCTACTCTATCCTGTGCAAGCTTCTTCATCTCCCAGTACCTACTGCAACATACATCCTTCTGGATCTACCTAGTGTATTCATCTCTTGGTCACCCTCTACGATTTTTACCCTCCACACTGCCCTCAAATGCTAAATTTGTGATTCCTTGATGCCTCAGAACATGTATTACCAACCGGTCACTTCTTCTTGTCAAGTTGTGCCAAAAACTCCCCTTCTCCCCAATCCTATTCAATACCTCCTCATTAGTTATGTGATCTACCCATCTAATCTTCAGCATTCTTCTGTAGCACCACATTTCGAAAGCTTCTATTCTCTTCTTCTCCAGACTATTTATCGTCCATGTTTCACTGCCATACATAGCAACACTCCATACGAGTACTTTCAGAAATGGCTTCCTGACACTTAAATCTATACTCGATGATAACAAATTTCTCTTTTTCAGAAACACTTTCCATGCCATTGCCAGTCCACATTTTATATCCTCTCTACTTCGACCACTATCAGTTATTTTGCTCCCCAAATAGCAAAATCCTTTACTACTTTAAGTGTCTCATTTCCTAATCTCATACCCTCAGCATCGCCCGACTTAATTCGACTACATTCCTTTATCCACGTTTTGCTTTTGTTGATGTTCATCTTATATACTCCTTTCAAGACACTAACCATTCCGTTCAACTGCTCTTCCAAGTCCTTTGCTGTCTCTGTCAGAATTACAATGTCATCGGCGAACCTCAAAGTTTTTATTTCTTCTCCATGGATTTTAATACCTGCTCCAAATTTTCCTTTTGTTTCTTTTACTGCTTGCTCAATATACAGATTGAACAACATCGGGGAGAGGCTACAACCCTGTCTCACTCCCTGCCCAACCACTGCTTCCCTTTCATGTCCCACGACTCTTATAACTGCCATCTGGTTTCTGTACAAATTGCAAATTGTAAATAGCTTTTCGCTCCCTGTATTTTACACCTGCCGCCTTTAGAATTTGAAAGAGAGTATTCCAAGTTTTCTCTAAGTCTACAAATGCTGGAAACGTAGGTTTGCCTTTCCTTAATCTACACTCCTGGAAATTGAAATAAGAACACCGTGAATTCATTGTCCCAGGAAGGGGAAACTTTATTGACACATTCCTGGGGTCAGATACATCACATGATCACACTGACAGAACCACAGGCACATAGACACAGGCAACAGAGCATGCACAATGTCGGCACTAGTACAGTGTATATCCACCTTTCGCAGCAATGCAGGCTGCTATTCTCCCATGGAGACGATCGTAGATATTCTGGATGTAGTCCTGTGGAACGGCTTGCCATGCCATTTCCACCTGGCGCCTCAGTTGGACCAGCGTTCGTGCTGGACGTGCAGACCGCGTGAGACGACGCTTCATCCAGTCCCAAACATGCTCAATGGGGGACAGATCCGGAGATCTTGCTGGCCAGGGTAGTTGACTTACACCTTCTAGAGCACGTTGGGTGGCACGGGATACATGCGGACGTGCATTGTCCTGTTGGAACAGCAAGTTCCCTTGCCGGTCTAGGAATGGTAGAACGATGAGTTCGATGACGGTTTGGGTGTACCGTGCACTATTCAGTGTCCCCTCGACCATCACCAGTGGTGTACGGCCAGTGTAGGAGATCGCTCCCCACACCATGATGCCGGGGTTGGCCCTGTGTGCCTCGGTCGTATGCAGTCCTGATTGTGGCGCTCACCTGCACGGCGCCAAACACGCATACGACCATCATTGGCACCAAGGCAGAAGCGACTCTCATCGCTGAAGACGACACGTCTCCATTCGTCCCTCCATTCACGCCTGTCGCGACACCACTGGAGGTGGGCTGCACGATGTTGGGGCGTGAGCGGAACACGGCCTAACGGTGTGCGGGACCGTAGCCCAGCTTCATGGAGACGGTTGCGAATGGTCCTCGCCGATACCCCAGGAGCAACAGTGTCCCTAATTTGCTGGGAAGTGGCGGTGCGGTCCCCTACGGCACTGCGTAGGATCCTACGGTCTTGGCGTGCATCCGTGCGTCGCTGCGGTCCGGTCCCAGATCGACGGGCACGTGCACCTTCCGCCGACCACTGGCGACAACATCGATGTACTGTGGAGACCTCACGCCCCACGTGTTGAGCAATTCGGCGGTACGTCCACCCGGCCTCCCGCATGCCCACTATACGCCCTCTCTCAAAGTCCGTCAACTGCACATACGGTTCACGTCCACGCTGTCGCGGCATGCTACCAGTGTTAAAGACTGCGGTGGAGCTCCGTATGCCACGGCAAACTGGCTGACACTGACGGCGGCGGTGCACAAATGCTGCGCAGCTAGCGCAATTCGACGGCCAACACCGCGGTTCCTGGTGTGTCCGCTGTGCCGTGCGTGTGATCATTGCTTGTACAGCCCTCTCGCAGTGTCCGGAGCAAGTATGGTGGGTCTGACACACCCGTGTCAATGTGTTCTTTTTTCCATTTCCAGGAGTGTAGTTTCTAAGATAAGTCGTAGTGTCAGAATTGCCTCACGTGTTCCAACATTTTTATGGAATCCAAACTGATCTTCCCCGAGGTCGGCTTCTACCAGTTTTTCCATTCGTATGTAAAGAATTCGCGTTAGTATTTTGCAGCTGTGACTTATTAAACTGATAGTTCGGTGATATTTACGTCTGTCAACACCTGATTATTTTGGGATTGGAATTATTATGTTCTTCTACAAGTCTGAGTCTATTTCGCCTGTCTCAAACATCTTGCTCACCAGATGGTAGAGTTTTATCAGGACTGGCTGTCCCAATGCCGTCAGTAGTTCCAATGGAATGTGGTCTATTCCCGGGGCCTTGTTTCGACTGAGGTATTTCAGTCCTCTATTAAACTCTTCACGCAGTATCGTATCTCCCGATTCATCTTCATCTACATCCTCTTCCATTTCCATAATATTGTCCTCAAGTACATCGCCCTTGTATAGACCCTCTATATACTCCTTCCACCTTTCAGCTTTCCCTTCTTTGCTTAGAACTGGGTTTCCATTTGAGCTCTTGATATTCATACAAGTGGCTCTCTTTTCTCCAAAGGTCTCTTTAATTTCCTGCAGTCAGTGTCTATCTTACCGCTAGTGAGATAAGCCTCTACATCATTACATTTGTCCTCTAGAAGTCCCTGCTTAGCCATTTTGTACTTCCTGTCTAGCTCATTTTTGAGACGTTTGTGTTCCTTTTGGCCTGCGTCATTTACTGCGTTTTATATTTACTCCTTTCATAAATTCAATATTTCTTCTGTAACCCAAGGATTTCCACTAGCCCTCGTCTTTTTACCTACTTGATCCTCTGCTGCTTTCACTACTTTATCCTTCAGAGCTACCCATTCTTCTTCTACTGAATTTCTTTCCCCCATTCCTGTCAATTGTTCCCTTATGCTCTCCCTGAAACTCTGTACACCTTTGGTTTAGTCAGTTTATCCGCCGGCCGAAGTGGCCGTGCGGTTAAAGGCGCTGCAGTCTGGAAGCGCAAGACCGCTACGGTCGCAAGTTCGATTCCTGCTTCGGGCATGGATGTTTGTGATGTCCTTAGGTTAGTTAGGTTTAACTAGTTCTAAGTTCTAGGGGACTAATGACCTCAGCAGTTGAGTCCCATAGTGCTCAGAGCCATTTGAACCACTTTTCGTTTATCCAGGTCCCATCTCCTTAAATTCCCACCTTTTTGCAGTTTCTTCAGTTTTAATCTACAGTTCATGACCAATAGATTGTGGTCAGAGTCCACATCTGCCCCTGGAAATGTCTTACAATTTAAAACCTGGTTCCTGAAGCTCCTTCTTACAATTATATAATCTAACTGATACCTTTTAGTATGTCCAGGGTTCTACCATGTATACAACCTTCTTTCAAGATTCTTAAACCAAGTGTTAGCTATGATTAAGTTATGCTCTACGCAAAATTCTACCAGACGGCTTCCTCTTTCATTCCTTCCCCCCAATCCATATTCACCTACTATGTTTCCTTCTCTCCCTTTTCCTACTCTCGAATTCCAGTCACACATTACTATTAAATTTTCATCTCCCTTCACTACCTGAATAATATATTTTATCTCATTATACATTTCATCAATTTCCTCATCATCTGCAGAGCTAGTTGGCATATAAACTTGTACTACTGTAGTAGGCATGGGCTTCGTGTCTATCTTGGCCACAATAAATCGTTCACTATGCTGTTTGTAGTAGTTTACCCGCACTCCTATGTTTTTAATTATTATTAAACCTACTCCTGCATTACCTCTATTTGATTTTGTATTTATAACCCTGTACTCACCTGACCAAAAGTCTTGTTCCTCCTGCCACCGGACGTCACTAATTCCCACTATATATAACTTTAACCTATCCATTTCCCTTTTTAAATTTTCTAACCTACCTGCTCCATTAAGGGATCTGACATTCTACGCTCCGATCCGTAGAACGCCAGTCCCCGCCCGGAGATCCGAATGGGGGACTATTTTACCTCCGGAATATTTTATCCAAGAGAACACCGCCATCATTTAACCACATTTAACCATACAGTAAAGCTGCATGCCCTCGGGAAGAATTACGGCCGTAGTTTCCCCCTTGCTTTCAGCCGTTCGCAGTACCAGCACAGCAAGGCCGTTTTGGTTAGTGTTGCAAGGCCGGATCAGTCAATCATCCAGACTGTTGCCCCTGCAACTACTGAAAAGGCTACTGCCCTCTTCAGGAACCACACGTTTGTCTGGCCTCTCAACAGACACCCCTCCGTTGTGGTTGCACCTACGGTACCGCCATCTGTATCGCTGAGGCACGCAAGCCTCCCCACCAACGGTGAGGTCCATGGTTCAGAGGGGGGGGGGGGGGGGGGGGGGTTAGACATAACGCAAGAATTTGTCGGAATTTCTAATAAAGTCGACATTTGCGACTACCTAAAACTATACCACTACTTCTTCATGGGAGGATGCCGCCGGTTAAGCAGTAATGTCATTGTGGACAATGACATGACAGCTAGAATAGTATGTTTAACGTTAATGAATTAGAATTGTACAGACTTATAACAAAATATTGTACATGGTTGCACGTTCAGAGACCATGAATAGTTACAATTAAAAGAAAAACAGCCCTCGGTCACTAGGTTTAACGAATTAACCCGGTTTCAACACTGCTAGGAGTGTCTTCCTCAGAATTTAAATCAAAGGATGGTCTATATTCTATAACACGGTCACAGAATTATCACCCGTTTTTAGTCATAATTCCGTTATCATGTTATAGAATGTGGGCCATTCTTTGATTTAAATTCTGAGGAAGACACTCCCAGCAGTGTTGAAACCGGGTTAATTCGTTAAAAATAGTGACCGATTGTTGTTTTTCTTTCAATTGGGTTTATGACAAATTTGTACACTGAGGAGCCAAAGAAACTAGCACGCCCGCCTAATACCGTGCATGGCACGCCAGCAGACAAAACTGCCGGAACATGACGTGGCATGAACTCGACTGATGTCTGAAGTAGTGCTGGAGGGAACTGATATCGTGAATCCGGCACGGCTGTCAGTTTATCCGTAACACTGCGTGGGGGTGGAGATATCTTCTGAACAGTATGTTGCAAGGCCCTCCATATATGCTCAATAATGTGCACGAATGGGGAGTTTCGAGGGCAGTCGAAGTGTTTAAACTCAGAGGAGTGTTCCCGGAACCACTCTGTAGCAATTCTGGACGTGTGGGGTTTCGAATTGTCCTGCTGGAATTGCCCAAGTCCGACGGAATGCGCAAGTGAAATGAATGGATGCAGGTGATGAGACAGGTTGTTTACATATTTTTCACCTGTCAGCGACATATCTAGACGTATCAGGGGTCCCACGTCACTCCACCTGCTCATACCCCACACCATTACAGAGTCCTTAACAGCTTCAAAAATCGACTGATGACATGCAGGGTTCATGGTTTCATGAGGTTGTCTCCATATCAGTACACATCCATTCGCTCAATACAATTTGGAGCGAGACTCATCTGACCAGGCAACATGTTTTCAGTCATCAACAGTCCAATGTCGGTGTTGATGGAACCAGGCGAGGCGTCAAGCTTTGCGTCGGGCAGTTATCAATGGTACAAGAGTGGGCCTTTGGCTGCGAAAACCCATATCGATTATATTTCGTTGAATGGTTCGCACGCTGACACTTGTTGATGGCCCAGCATTGGAATCTGTAGCTAATCGTGGAAGGATTGCACTTCTGTTACTCTGAACAATTCTCTTTAGTCGTCGTTGGTCCCGTTCTTGCAGGATCATTTTCCGGCTGCACCGATGTCGGAGATTTGATGTTTTACCGGATTCTTGATTTTCACGGTTCACTCGTTGAATGGTCATCCGAGAAAGTCCCCATATTATCACTACCTTGGAGACGCTGTGTCGCATCGCGCGTGCGCCGAGTTTAACACCACGTTCAGCCTCACTCAAATCTTCATAACCTGCCATTGTAGCAGCAGTAACCGATCTAACTACTAAGCCCTACACGTTTAGTCTTATATAGGCATTGCCGACCGCAGCGCCGTATTCCGCCTGTTTACATACCTCTGTACTTGAATACGCATGCCTACAGCAGTTAGGCTGAAATGGGTCTGAGCACCATGGGACTTAACACCTGAGGTCATCAGTCCCCTAGAACTTAGAACTACTTAAACCTAACCTAAGGACATCACACACATCCATGCCCGAGGCAGGATTCGAACCTGCGATCGCAGCGGTCACGCTGTTCCAGACTGAAGCGCCTAGAACCGCTCGGCCACATCGGCCGGATATAGCAGTTTCTTTACCGCTTCAGTGTACTTTTCGAACACAGATTTTTCTTACTGTACCAAGAAACCCTTATTTATCACCTAAATGATTTTAAAGTGGGTAGTTAGATGACTTCAAATATAGCTGAAACTAGGCCTTCCTTTCAAGTGTACGTTATCCATTTCCTTAGTCATCTCTGTCTATTCTGACTTGGTGTTCTGTCGTTAGAGACGGAGCACTAAGATAAAACGGAGAGAAACGAGGTAGGAAATGGGCTACGTACACGTGAAAGGAGCCACGGCGGTGTTTGCCATTAGTGAGCTAACAGACTCACAGGAAATTCTCACTACCCTACCAAAAAATACAAATAAAACTGTGATTTCGTAGACTTTCCCGGCGTAATAATGGAAGACTTTTTTTCATGACATTTTTATGGTTTGGCCACATGGAACTCATGCTTTGAATCGTTTCTTAGATCATTTTAATTGTCTACTTACAAGTATTAAATTTACTATGGAAATTGAAAGAGATGGTAAACTTCCATTTCTTGATGTTTTAGTGCAAATAACGGATGATGGGACTTTTGGACATAGTGTGTATAGGAAACCCACTCATACTGACCGCTATCTTCATGCGACCAGCTGTCATCCGCCACATCAACGTAGTGGAGTTTTGCGGACTCTCGTCAAAAGAGCTTATGCCATTTCGGACGACGAACATTTGAAAGAAGAACTTGATCATTTGAAGATTGTTTTTAAACAGAATGGATATACGGGACAACAAATATGCCGTGCTCTTCAGTTTGGTCCGTCACGCGAGCCAATAGAGAATACTTTTGAATCTGTTGCTTATTTACGCTTTGCGGGAAGTATATCATCCAAAATTTCAAGAATATTAAGAAAACATAATATTAAAAGTGTTTTTACGCCGGTGGCCAAGACTGGAGCCCTTCTTGGCTCAGTTAAAGATAATTTTGGCTTTAGGAGGCCCGGGGTTTATGAAATTCCGTGTCACTGTGGAAAGAAGTATATTGGTCAAACTATGCGATCTATTCAGTACCGATGCGAGGAACATCATTGGCACACTCGGTTGTTCCAGCCCGAGAACTCGGCAGTGGCGGAACATTGCCTTAACGAAGGACACAGGATGATGCATGAAAAGACACAATTGATCTCTCCTGCTTCTCGCTATAGGGAATGTGTTCTTAAAGAATCGATTGAAATTAAATTATCCAGCAATATTATTAACAGGGATAAAGGTTTTCCTCGAAGTAAGATATGGAATCCGATTTTGTCCGACATTAAACAATAACGGTCTTCTTCTCGATCATTGGATTCTTGCAACTAGTGCTGTTACGATTTATCGTTTATGCCGTCTTCTCCCACCGGCGCGCTGCGTGTCTACTTGCCGCCAGGAGGCGCTGCCTCTGGTGTCACCGCCAGACACCTCACTTGCTGGGTGGTAGCCTTTACATCGGCCGCGGTCCGGTAGTATATGTCGGACCCGCGTGTCGCCACTGTCAGTGATTGCAGACCGAGCGCCGCCACACGGCAGGTCTAGAGAGACTTCCTAGCACTCGCCCCAGTTGTACAACCGACTTTGCTAGCGATGGTTCACTGATAGAATACGCTCTCATTTGCCGAGACGATAGTTCAGCATAGCCTTCAGCTACGTCATTTGGTACGAACCTAGTAAGTCGCCATATTCAGTTACTAATGATATTGTGAATCATGTACCGTCAAGAGCGACTTTCATCATTAATGGATTGAAGTT